>NC_050524.1:15646912-15682759 GCF_002922805.2 Oryzias melastigma | reverse complement strand
TAATATACTTTACAGAAATCAGAAAGTCTTGGAAAAACTGTTAAAACAGAGACATCGTCTCACTTTGGCTTAGCACAAGTAAACCTAATCTCTTTAAATATAAACCGCCACAGGCGAGTAAGAGATAACTATTAGTGACATAAGCCATCCACTTGCTGAATTCTTCTAACAACACTGAAAGTGTTTTTTTTTTTTCCCCCAAAATGTCCAGGTCTTCAGAATAAGGACATGAACCATATTGTGCCTGAGAAAATTGTGTTGTCTGTGCTTAATTATGTCCTTACTCCTCCTTAATTCCTTAACATAAACTTCAACTACAATTTAACATAAACTTTAATTGATAAAGCTACAATTTAACATAAATTGTAGCTCCAAAACTGACAGTGCCGTCGGATGAACACTGCTACAAAGATGTATTCATGTTCTGTTGTGAATATTTTTTCCATGACGGCGACTGACCGGCCGATGAGTGAAACGGCTCACCGGGAATCCTCCCAACTCTGCCGATAACCCACTCCACCCTTGGCTGAATTTATAGAGCTGACAAAAGAACACTAGCTCCCCACATTAAAGCTTTCTGCACATGATGGGTGTTGTTTGGGAAGCAGAGAAGTTTCCGAGTCCCTTTGTGAGAATCCATCTCAAGCTTTAAGAATTCTGTTGGAACCTGAGTCAGTCCAGACGTAAATAATAATTACAGAAAACTTGTACAGATTAATTCTTGGAGATGCGATCTATTTATGTTGTACTAAATTTGGGGTCATAATCATTGAAAGAGTTTGGATGGCTTTCCTTGTTTATTTGATCCAAGCAACCCCATAGGGTTAAATAATAATCATAAATACACCATCTAATGTTTTTCAGGTTTAAGATCAAATAGACTTTCAAAGTCTTTTAAATGAAAATCCATCTGGTAAACAGACCGGTTTTATGTATAAAGATGTAGGGAAAAGAAAGTTTAAGCCCGTGACCTTTGACCTCAGCAAGAGTGGCATCTTGACTCATTTGTAGTGTGACGTTTTGAAGGCAAATGTGACGTTAGCAAATCCTGGGATCTTCCTTTTCCTATAAGTGATCTAAGCACACCCTTTTTTCATTTCCAATCTTTACACAATTTTCCCTATGTTGACACCCATCCAGCTCATTGCAGGAAGAATCTCAGAAAACAATTTTAGCACATGTTGTTTTTCATGTTTTTTGCGAAAAATATTTCATTTTAACACAACATGCCTCATATGTCATGATCAGTCTCTGTAGCGCAATATGCAGGGATAACCAGTTTTATTTAGTCTGCTTAGTTTTTAGCTATTGTTTATATTTTATTAGAAAATTTCTGCATCTGTAAAATTACCTGCATGAAGCCCAATGAGGCAAATTTTCTTTGTGGTTTTGGGCTATATAAATAAAATTGAATTGAATTGAAAAAATAGTGGATGACAAACAAACATTTTGCAAAAAAAATATTTATGACCAACTCAGAGATTTGCCTAAATGTGCCATTTGTGCACAGTTCTGTTTAATTTAAGCACAATGCATTTTATTTTGAGAGAAAATGTGTGTAAAAGTGTTTCGGTGACTGGCTGCACCCCTTCGTGTCTTCCTTTAATACAAACAGTCCAGCAGAGGGAAGCATTGAATGATGTTGCACTGGCAGTAGTTCACATCTCAACCTTTTATCTCCACAAAATCACCCAACCTAAATTCACAGAGACAGAAAGAGGAACCACAACAGTGTTTTTAATGAATGGTTCTGTTTTAAAACGTTCAAAATAACATAAATAAGTGTTCTTACAGGACTGCTTTCAGTTAAAAAAAGGCATATCTAGTCAACCAAGCCAAAAAAGTGTCAGGATATTCAGAGGGTGTTTTCTAAAGGCGTCCCTTCACCTTGAAAAGAATGGTTTTAGGTTCTGTTTGGTTTAACGTTAGCAGCTGCAGAAAGAAAAAAGGGAGGAAACAATTATCACAGGATAATGGGAGAGTGGGTATTTGTATGACTGCTTACATTTGTGTTGTATTTTCACCTGTTCAGGGACTACAGACAGAAACTAGCTTCTGTTATAATCTGGTGTAAAGCATATTTAATGTTAATGTTTATCCCTGTCAAATAAACTAATTCATTAATTCATCTTCTTCCCTGCTTTTTCCCTTTAGGGGTCACGGGGTTGCTGGAGCCTAACCCGCCTGCTGATGGGGGAAAAGGCAGGGTACACCCTGGACAGGTAGCCAGTCTGTCACAGGGCCTCAATCACACTCCCATACACACTCGGGGACAATTTAGAGTAACTAATTAACCTATGAAACATGTTTTTGTTCAGTGGGAGGAAGCTGGAGTCCCCATAGAAGACCCACACATGCACGGGGAGAACATCCAAACTTCACACAGAAAGGCCCCCAGTTGCTGGTTCTGCTTCATGTCCCCCAGCCTGGACTTGAACTGGGGCCTTCTTGCTGTGAGGCAAGAGTGCTTATCACTCTGTAACTGTGCAGTCCTAAAATAAACTAATAAACCAAAAAAAAAAAACCCTTTTAAAATAGGAAGCTGAAACTAAAAAGTTGTGATAGCTACTTCCCAAAAAATATTTATGTTCCACAAATGTTTCTTTTTTTCATGAGACCCCCAAATATTTTAAAAAGTAAAGTAATTTTTTAAGGTGTAGTTAGACTGGAAAAGTCAGTCGGTCCGGATTGAGTCCTGAACCTTGCGTTTGTCTGTATTCAGAATTCTGTCTACTGGATTTTTTTGTTTCGAACTAAAGCCTGTAAAATAAACCATGTGACCAAAGATGTCTTCAATCATTGGCCAGGAATTGTGTGGGTGGGGCAAAGCAACGTGAGGAAGAATAGCAGAGGTCCTAAGCTTTTCATTCTTTGTGGGGATTGTTCACTAACTATATTTTGCAGAACGTTTATCAACATCAGGTGCAACACTTTTTACTGCTACTTTGGTACGGTGAGGGATGCTGCAAGATGGTTACCGAGGAGAAGATGAAAAAGTGTGCTAAGTGTTAATGACATAAAGATTGTCAGGAAAAGAGCATTCAATCACATTTTAATGAGTTGTTGAGTCTCATTTTTGCTTTGCATTCATCTGCGGCTCATTGGTTGCTTCATTCCTACTCTGTTTACATCTTGTGGCTGTTTTGATCCAGTTGTTCCACTCAGAGCATGGGGCCTATTCAGACAGAGGAAACTCAGAGCGAACCCGGAGCTCAGTCTGATTATAAATGAACTGAGATCACCTCAAAAGATGAGTTAGAGAGCAATTCCTGGTCCCGGTACAGCTTGGTGGATTCAGACAGAAAATTTGTTCTGGATAATTGATACAAATTCTGGTTCAATTTAGGCAAAAACAAATGTGTCCAGTCTACATCCGAAGTGCATAACCTGGATAGATACTTAGTCTCTAGATGACCTTTTCTTTTCACAAACTTTTATTTTTTTTTTTGCTTGTGTGCAGTGCAGTTTCCTTTGATATAAAATCCTGTTGAAGTCAAATCACAATAGAATTAGTCATTTCCACAACATCCTTACACAGAACTAAAAGCCAAGATTAATGACGGCCCGCATTTCTGTCTTGAGAGTAGCATCTCCGCATAGTTCCCCAGGCTTTTCCTTTGTCTGTTTCCTTGTAGATCAATGACATCAAAGTCCTTGAATATACTTCATGTTTAATCAGGTGCAGGAGATAACTTTTTTCATGAACTAAGCCCTCTTTTAAAAAAAAAAAAAAAAAAAAAAAAAAAACGAGGCTGGGGGTAACAAAAAGTCATTTTTTTATATAAGAACCGACGTTTAGCCATCAGCTATAATCCTTAAATAAACTATTTGTATGGGCTTCACATTCATCACTTCTACTATTTTTGGTGATAAAGTTTGTTGTCCCCTCTTTTTTGTTGCTTTTTTTTCTTCAAATGTTCTATTTGCAATACATTTCTTTTAAAATTTGCCGTTAATTTGTTTTGCTTCCCTGTAGCCCGTTATTATCTCAGCTTCTTTGTATCCATCAGCTCCATCTGCATATATATCCTCCTATTATAGACTATTTTTGTAGTTTGATCTTCCATTTTATTTGTGGTTTCTTTTATCAAAATAAGTGGTTTGGCTGACTTTGTATTTTACATCTGGTTGGGGTGTCATTACCTTATCTATTGCTCATTCGTCACTCACTTCCTCTATGTTACTGACTTCCATTTCCTTTTCAGACTTATAAGACTTCTCTCCACTGCCATTGTTGATGGTTTCTTGGGAGGTATGCCGTCAGTTCCTTTTCTTTTTTTTTTTAAATCCTTATCTGCAAGTCCTTTTGTAATTTTCAGCCCTCTTGTTAAATAGTTAGGAAAAGAGTTGACTCATCTTCAGCCTGCCTCCTCATCTTCTGCACTAGAGCCCACAAACAAGAAACCCAAATTTTCTTTCATCCACAAGAATCATTTGTCAATAAAATGTTTTAAATGGCTTTGGTTTAACAGCCGTTTGTCGGATCTTGTTTTTAGGAAGCTGACTTATGGTTGTATGGGGAGGAAGAGCAGGATGGAGGTGGGAGCTCCGGCTCATGTCATTTTACTTTCATTTTCTCCAGGGTGGTCCAAAATGTTTTACAGGGTGGTCCACTGTTTATAGCACAACTAATCTGCAAAGGATATATTTACACATTTTTACACCCTCAACAAGAACTGCTGCAGTGTATTGGTCTTTTCAAATAGGCTACTATTAGATCCTAATTCAAAAGCTATTTTTGTCCTGAGCCAGCTTTGCAATTCCATCACTATCCACGGTTTTCAGCAGATGAAAATCAAAATTAGGTGTTGCAGATTTGGAGCTTTTGCCTGGAGAGAGTATAACTCAATCACATTTTCAGTAAATTAAAATTTATTTCCAAGGAGATATGATTTTACTGAATGAAAGCATTGTCGCACTAAAACAGCTGCCTCATTTGTGCACCTGGAAAAGGTCAAACACTTTTAAATCTTAAATGAACTCTGTAAGAACCCAATGGTTTGGCTCAGACAACCGCATCCTGTTTGCCTAACACCCACCTTAATTAAAGCAATGTTCTGGAAGGAAGGAAGGAAGATCGTAAGACTTAATGGTGAGAACTGGATGCGTCATGGAGTGTTTGGCAACAGAAATCCCTGATGAGCAGGACAGAAAATGTCAATGTTACTGCAAAAAAAAAAAAAAAAAAAACTGCTCCTTGGCCAGAGAGGTCTGACCCTCAGCTTGTTGTTTATGCAACTTGTAGATGTTTGTGTTTTTTTGTTTTAGGTTAAAGAGACATGGCAAAGTGTTAAATATTTGTTGTGCAGCGAAGTATTCTCTCCTTTTTGACCAACATGTTCACTCTAGTCTCTTTTCCACACTGATGTATATTTATTCTGGATGATTTTGCATGCCTGAACCATCCTGTCCTGCATTTCATGGTCGTCTTTAACCAAGAGCCTTGATTCCTGTCTGCTTTGCTCATGAACCTTAACAGTCATAACAATGACATAACAAAAAAGAATTTACTGTAAGTCTTTGAAAATCAGACAGCGTGACCTGCTGATGATCCATCAACTGGAAAAATACTAACTTTGATGTTCCTTTGCAACATTTTGTTTTTATATTTTAAGTCCAAAGAGTTACCACCAGAGGGACTGATTAAATGTTCTCACCTGCTTTTTTTTTTGAGTCCCTCTTTCTCCCTGTGTAAATGTGATTTGAACCGTCTGATTGCGTAGAGGATCGTAAACTAAATAAATACAATATTTTATTGCATGTCATGAAATAAAAGTGGAAAATAATGAATATGGTTTCATTTTTATTTTTTTTTATTCTGTATTCATTAAGGTAACACACATTAGCAAGAATAAAAAGTAACATTTGTCTTTGAAACCTTTAACAGCAAGACCTCACTGGACATTTTCATTTAAAAACAAGAACAAGCTAAAACAAACTTTCTTCCAATGAAACAGCAAACTGGGATCCTGACGGGAGACTTGGAGCTGGTCTTTTGACTTTATCTGTTTGCCACTGTCGTTGTCGTTTCATGTTGCCTAGCTGAAAATGCAGCTAAAAGCATCAGAAGTGACCGAGAATGTTCATGGGGAAAAAAAAGCCCAGGGCTGACTCAATTGGGGGCTGTTTCACCAATAGCCGCAGGTAAAGAAAGTTTTAACAGCGCCACCTGGAGGCTGAAAGTATATTACAGCCGTAGAGATTTGGAACACCACAAAACGTGTCAAAGTCAAGGCCCGGGGGCCGGATTCGGCCCACTGGGTAATTATATCCATCCCGCTGGATATAGATCATTTTATATGTATATTTTTTGTTATCTTGCACTTGTAACATTTTGCAACACATTCTTATACCAAACTTGTCACATATTGACATTTGTTAAAAGCACCTTTCACCTGAACAGAGCAAGTTTGGAGGGGATAGAAAAAGGGAAAAATCCATAAGACCCCCCCCACACACACACACACACATGCACACTTAACCTCACTGTTGCTCTAATCAGATTTTGTTCTATCATAAAAGCATTCCCAGTGGACTTTTAATTTTGATTATGCTGCTTTTTGGCAAAATCCGAAAAACCTGAGTCGTTCTGTTGGACATGATTTCTGCAGAGCGGCAGGAGTTCATCAGAAATGTGTCTCTGAGTTACGGAGTGGGACCGTTGGTTTCCTGCTAAAGCTAACATTAAAGGTGCTACAAAAATGGTGAGCAATATAGAAGCTATGCAGCCTTATAGATTTGACTCAGATGCCAGCTCAGATAAGGAAAACAAAGACGTGCATGGATCTGTTTGTGTGCAATTCACCTAAGACCTGATTCAGTAAGATTTAAATAAACAATCACCCAGAAACACACTTTTAAGCTTTTTTTTTTGGTCCATTAGAAAAATGCTACAAGAACATGTTAAAAACACCAAAAATGACATTTTCATTGGAGTTTGTCTTTAGGTGTTCACTATAACCTGATGCCACCAATGTGCACTGCATAGATTTGCCAATTTTTCCCCCCCAGACAGCCCATATCCCCCCATAAGGGCAGTTGAGACTGTGGTGTTAGACAGCTCTTTAAACTCAGTGAACAACAGCCGTTTATTCAAAACACAGGATGTGAGAAGTTTGCCTTTTTTGTTTGCTTTTTCTTATTTCAGTTATGCTTCTTTGTTTGTTCTTGTCGTGTTCTGTTTTAAGCTACTCTGACTACAACTGTCTTACTGCAATCCTAGTGATTCTCGGTGTAATTAGATGTCTACTCTTCCGGTTATCTGCTCTGTTACATTCTTTGCTTCTTGTTGAAGTTTGGTAAAACTTCTTCAAGCCTGGTCTCATGTAAATTTGAGTCCTACATCATGGGTAGGATTAATAAAAATAATTGAGAAAAAGATCCTTCCTATTTTTTGCTGTATCGGATCTAGGAAGGACTCAAAAGGAAGCGTGATACTCAGTTGCAAACGGCGACATAAATGAATTCATTGTATCTAAATAATCTTTTCAAAGCAGAGTCTTCTATTTAGTTTTCTTTTCAAAAAAAAAAAAATCCACATTATCACTCTTTTTGCAAACGGTTTATTTTGTTTTGTAACAGAGCATGACTGTTTATGTTCTGCCTGTCGACACCACTTCAACCTCTCTTTGTTGAGAAATCTGGTTTGTGGAAGACCTAACTACAAGCTAAAGGAAAACAATTTAGAAAAAACATAAATGATTTATTAAGTACATTTAAACATAACTAAAAAAAATACTAAGTAGCTACACTAAAAGTCGAATGAAGACTAAAATAAAACAAACATTGAAATAACCGAACCCACTCTCCGTGACACATCAACATGCAACATTAGGCTGAAATAAAAACACTTCACTTCAACTGTAATCGTGACTCTCAGTAGTAGCTAAAAAGTAAATAGTCTCAAAATACAACAACATGAGCAGAATAAAACCAGAAAAACAACTAAAGTTCTTGATCTACATATCTGCAACATATCTGCAACAACCCTTGTGCTATTTTTGGGGTCCAGATGACCCCACTTTTAATGTTAACATGTCTAGGATAGCACAAGGGTTACTAAAGAGGGATTTGTGGGTAGCACGGGAACATACTTATAGCACTTGTAATTATCAGATATATCCGTGTGGGTGAATGAAAAGTAAGTTGTGATAACGTATTTCTCAACGCATGACATATTATGGTGAAATCTCTAAAAAGGTGTTAACAGGAAGGTGCGAATTACTAAAATGCAACAGTGCACTTTAGTAATTCCTGTGCCAAAAAAAAAAAAAAAAACCCAAAACACCCCCATCTCCGAAACTAAAAAATCCAAAACCATGAGTTTTTCCACTTTAGAAGAGACAACTATTCAGACATGAGCAGACATGGAATTTTCTGTCTGGAGTGGTCCGGGTTGAAGTGTCTGCGTGCAGTTTGGGAACACTTCTGGAAACATCCTGCATATTCTTAACAAATAAGTCATTCAGACCAGCTGTGAGTCACTGAGCTGGGCAGACAGTTTTACTGAAGCAGAATCCAAGAGGGCTCTGGAAGTATTTGTGGCCCAGTTGATCAAAGGAAATACCAGACATAGATGATTATTGACGATCTTGGCAGCTGTCTAGAAACTACAAACATGGAAGAAAAAAAACAACTCTTATTTACTTTAAACAGCAAGGCTTAGGTTTGGTTTTCAGAGTGAATGTTATAAAAACTGAGCTTTTCTGTGGCAAATGTTCCTTTTTGATTCCTCTCTGTGCAGAATAAAAAAGAAAGCTATTACTAAGAGCAGACAGAACCCCAAAACCAACTCATTTGTCTGTCTGTCTAATGATTCTGGTTCCAGAAAATCATCACAAGCTACTTAAGAGCATAAAGTTTATTCATTTGTTTCAGTGCAGCGTTTCCTGAGCTTGCAGTAGATTACAAATATTCAGCATGCACCAAAGACTGTGGAACAATCAGCGTCAAATGTACAGTAGGCAAAAATATGTGTGCCAACAGTGCAAAAATAAATGATAAAGGGAGAACAGAGAATCAACCATTTTTGATGCCTAGTAGTGTAACTACATTCTAAATATAATAAAAATCTCCACAGCATAGAAATATGACACAAAATATTCAAGCTTGGAATTTGATTTACTGAGAATCCTGTATGTAATATTACTGAATAAAGTTGTGATAAATAACCTACATTCAAACATTCATTAGCTTGTTTTATGAACAGTGCAAAAGTCAAAGTAGCATATCTTTCAGAATTCAGGAATTCTTTAGCTATGTATTGTTCACGGGTAGCATTTTAGTAAAATGAGAACCTTTAGCTTTATTACCTTTGATAGAGGCTTTCACAGTAGAAAACCTTCAATTTACTCTCAAACTGTCAACAGCATTATTTCACTAACTGTATCTCCTCTGGACGTGTTCTGAATCAATCTCGTTATATAGATGTATCCCCAAAACATCAAACCTGAGCTGTTCCTCGGATGTTTTCACACCTATTTATCCTCATCACTCCCAAAGAGAACCTCAACATCCTCACCTCTGCTACCTGAAAAGGACTGGGAAAAGCATTAAGGAGTCCAGTCACACAGAGTCTTCACCCTCCAATCCTCTGGGAGGCGCTACAGAAGCGCTCCAATCTAAAACCAGCACTTTCTCGAACAGCTTCTTCTCCCATCCCATAACTGTTCTAATTCTATTCCATTCAACCTCCCGTTTTCTCTCTTACTTAGAGTCCGTATGTAAACCGTGTTGAGCACCAACATTTAAAAAAAAAAAAAAAAAAGGAGCATCACTTGCTGTAGATTTAAGACTCAAATCCATCATCATGTCAGTGCTACCTATCCAACAGTACTAAATAAAAAAGATCCCTGTGCATTCTGTAGAATCTGGTCACTTTTTTGTTGGCAAATTTTGAGCTGATCTTAAAACATACTGATGTGACAGGGAGGGAGGGATAAACACATCAAGGGCTGTCGAGTATACAATAAAGGAAAGTTAGCAAAGTTATGTGTGTGCACATGCTTTAAAACTGCTGCGTGATCTGGTGTGCTAAGACAGATCGGCAAGCAGGGGTAAGTCATTGAGAACACTTGGATAGAATGAAAAAGAGAGACTGCTGCAGCAACTCATGGTTGAAATCGGTGTAGACATGGGCATCGTTGAAGAAGTACCACTTTCCAAGGGTTAATGTGAGAATCGCGCCATTGTTTTCAGGTGTCATGATGAAGGGCTCCACGTGAGGGCGCACTGTTGCTCTCTCCCCATGAACTTCCAGTACGCTGCTGAAAACTGTGCTGTTCAGGGACACGCTTTGCACTGTTCCAAAGTAAACTAGAAAAAAATAAATGTAGAGCTGTCAAAAAGACGAACTTTAATTTGATCATATAGTACTTAAACTGAAGACTTACTCTTCTTGCAAAGTTGTGCTTTGTCCAGATTGTTAATTGACAGAAGGGTGGATTCTGTAAAAGAATAAAATATGAATTATAACCAAAAGCAGCTGAAAAGAAAACCCAAACAGTTCTCATTCATAAATATTACAGTTATTGTATTGAAATCATGATTACACAATGGCCACTTTAGTAGACACACCTGTCCAACTGATCGTTAACACACATTTCTAATCAGCCAATCACATGGCAGCAACTCAATACATTTACTCATGTAGACATGGACCTAAACGATCTGCTGCAGTTCAAACTGAGCATCAGAATGTGGAAGAAAGGTGATTGAAGTGACTTTGAATGAGGCATGGTTGTTTGTGTCAGACGGGCTGGTCTGAGTATCTCAGAAACTGCTGATCTACTGGGATTTTCACTAACAACCACCTCTAGAGTTTACAGAGAATGGTCAGAAAAAGAGAAAATATCCAGTGAGCAGCAGTTCTGTGGGCAGAAATGTCTTGTTAATGCAAGAGGCCAGAGGAGAACGGACAGACTGGTTCCAGCTGATAGAAAGACAACAAGAACTCAAATAACTACTAGTTACAACCGCAGAAGAACATCTCGGAACACACAAGTCCAACTTTGACGCAGACGGGCTACAGCAGCAGAAGAACACAACAGATGCCACGTGAGTGTATGGACTAAGTAAAATTATAAGCATTTAAAAGACATTGAAATAATTTAACCATTAATTTAAAAATCAAGACTATCAGAAATGTTCCTTTGATGCTTTGATTTCAGGTTTTTCTCCTTTACCAAGCCAGACTGTTTCTTTAGAGCTCCAGTTCTAAACTCTCTGTTTAGTTTCAATATTGGGGTTGTATTTGGGGGAGATGGGGAGGGAGCAGTGATCGGTTTATGTTCTGTTTTTGTTTTGAAACACATTTCTGATTCGTGTTTTAATAATTTTTATGTAAAGTGCTTTTGGGTTTTGAAAACTAGTGAAAGTTCTGCAAGACGTCAAGCATTTTTTGCTGCAGGTCGACTGTCTTCCAGCATTCAAAACTATGTAGCAGCCATTACAAAAAAAAAAAAAGCAAGATTGATGAAACATAAATGGACTCTACTTACCTGCTGAGTCGCCACTCTGACCTGGGCTCAGTCTTCCTCTGTGGCACGACCAAAGAGAAGTGTTGTAGTAGTGGTGACCACAGCATTTGAAATCCTCCCCAACATAGTACATCATCGCTTTGTATTCACTTGAGCAGCAAACCTCCTAGTTATGGAGACAAAAAAATCATTTTTTAGGCCAATAAAACCATTTATGCATGTATTTATGTTGGTTGATGTTGGTTTTCAAACAAATACCTCTTTTCTTTTGAGGAGGGACCCACAGCACTGTGCGTCATTGCTCTGCTCTTTTGTCAGGTTGTACAAAGTTCCTCCACAGCATTTTTTCAGTGGGTCAGAAATATTGTAGGCGCTCTTCCCGCAGCAGTGAAAAAAGGTTTTGGGGTAGCTGGGTAGTAAATAAACACAGAAACAGTGGTTAGAGATGTGTACAGGTCAAATGAGGCACTTTCATGCTTTTACTGTCTCTGCATCAACACAAACCATCAAAAGAGGATGAATAGAAGCAGACTTCTCTGCATGTGATGGTGAGTGTTTTTGCTGCTTTTTTGAATCTCAGAAACCACAAACGTTTCATAACTAAGGTTAGATATTAGGGAATCCTGGTTTTTTGAGGCAAATTTCTGCCATGATATAGTTTTTTGACACTTTGAACCCAACTTTTAAAAGAGAATAAGCTGAAAAAAAGGGTAATTTGTCCTCTGTGCGGTAACAGAGTTGTGGTAAACTGTTTACTTCCCATTTACTAAAATGTAAAATTACACACTTTATTTGATCAAATTGTGTTTACAGTCTGGTTTCATGTGGCTTTTCCCCCTATGTGACAATAATTATTATCCAAAATTTGCCCCCAAAGATTTTTTTTTTTTTTTTTTAACTTAATGCTTGGCTTTGTAATTGAAATTATTCACTTTAGCTTTATATTTGCCAAGGATATAGGGTCTTTTGATTGACAGATAACAATCAAATCCTAGAACTGTTCCAACAAGTGTCAGGCTGATTTTTGTCCAGCTTTTCAAAGTAATTTGTTAAGGCCAAAGTGTGGTTACAGTAAATCCATCCTGGAGTGGGAAAAACTAGCATGAAATTAGCCCATTGTCATTCAACAGGTCATGTGTCCTCACAGTTAGTGGGAACCTATAAACTGCAACCATCATATAAACCAGATCACTAAACTTTACTTTAGTATTTTTGAATGTAATTTTAAAAAATACATCCCCCCTCCAATGAATTGCATGTGTTATGAGGAGAATTTTATGGATGTGGGACACAGACAATGTCTCTATAACCAAAGAGCAAACATTATTTCTCTTTACTGAAAAAGCTGTTTTTGTAGAGCTCACATATAACACTGGTCATCATGATGAGCAAATATTGATCCTTATCAAGGAAGGACACTGATTTATATCTCAAAACAAGAGTTTTCACTGAACTATGTGTGACAAAAAATGGTTGAATTAATCAAAAGTTGCACTTCAAAATACAGTGTTGTGGTTTAGCCCGTGGCTCATTACAGCCTCTCTGCACCCTATCCCCTTTCAAGTTTTGTGAATTACATATGTAATCATGCACTAAAGAAAATGTCTTTCTCTTTAAATCAGGCGTGTTGTGAACTGTATTTTCAGGTTGATTCTTCTCAGGCTTTGACCCATTTTTTTCCCTCCAACTGTTTCTTAGACGTTGACTTCCACATGTTGAATTGGATGCGTTTCTTGTGTGACTGGAACTTCTGTGCCTGGATAGTTTATTCTGAAGAAAATTACATTTCCTTGCTGAAACAGAAGATGTTTACAATGCTGCTATTCCCCCACATCATGAGTTTTTTCCTGGTCCAGTCTGTCTAATCTGTGATTAACTTTCACTTTTTAAACCATTGCGCACACATTCAGCTTATTCTCTAATAATCCAACAGTAAAAGTCAGCTTCCAAAATAAATAGATTTTTTTGCTACATTCCCTGCATTTTCTTGTCCTAAAATTATGTTTCATATGCCCAGAGCTGTTGCTGCCCTCTATTGGTCAAAACAAGGATCCTGTGAGGAAGGACTGCCCTACTCTGGTCCTCAAGATCTACCACCATTCCTGTTTTATAGCTCTCATCTGCAGGTTACCGGAATCAGGTTTATTCATAGAATCAGGTTGAAGAAACACCTGATTCAGGCATTAAAAGGTAAATGATGTATACTTCTATAGCACTTTCTACCCTCCTTCGAAGACCCAAAGTGCTTTACAGTCACACACACATTCACACACTGATGGTGGATCAATGTTCAACATTCAAATGATGCATTAAGATAAAGGCAGCAACGCCGCAAAAAATAAATTTTACAAAAGAAAAAATATCCTTCAAGAAAAAAAAAAGTCTTATTTGTTTTGCAAGAAAATAATCTTGACAATTAAAGTTTTTCAATAGAAAAATTATAATTTGAGAATTTTTTTTTTCTCAAAATAAGAATTTGTGCCATGACCATTTTTCTTATCCCATCGGCAGATTTTTTTTATTTATTTATTTTTTTTTGCATAATACAATAAAATCTGACAATGGGGTAAGGATTTTTTACTTATTTCTCTGGG
This sequence comes from Oryzias melastigma, assembly GCF_002922805.2. NCBI lineage: Eukaryota > Metazoa > Chordata > Actinopteri > Beloniformes > Adrianichthyidae > Oryzias > Oryzias melastigma. The sequence goes on along the minus strand of NC_050524.1, from coordinate 15,668,688 downwards.
TCCTGTTTTTGCAGTGAAGGAGGGTAGAGCCAGAAAATAGGCAGCACGGTAAATTTCGAGTCCAAGTATTAGTATTTGAAAATCCTGCAACTGTCTTATAATTAACTCAGTCCACATTTATTTAGACTTCCAGTAAAAAATGCCGCATCAATCACTGGCCTTCCTCTTGAATACAGATGTTGATGACCTTCTAATGCTACCCAAAAGTTGTTCATGTGTTTAAAAAGATTGACCCGTCCACACCAGTGTGCACTTCATCAAGGCAAGTCATCAAAAAATAAACAACCATGAACTGTATAACTAGCTTTAGGGAAACTGCATGTGATGAGACTCCACTCTCCAGCTACATTGATGACCTGTGAACTCGATGATGCCTTAACAAAATTTGTAATGTGGCATAGATGAGCCGGTCTGTAGCTGAAAACAAACGTTCATGTTCGGTTTTCGCAATGGTATCCATTGCATCTGGCTGACTGCACTAATGTGTAAATAAGTGGTTTGTTGTATTCATTTTTTCATCTTCTGTGTTATAGGTATTAAAGCGCACAAGTGCATTCTGTGCTTATGGACGTTAATTTACTGTATTTGTTGATTCAACACATAACAGGGTTCAATAGTTAATATTTAAAGGATGCATTAATGTAACAAAAAAAAAAAATCTCCAGATTTCAAGACAATCTGCTAAAACACACTGTTGGCTGAAATTGTGTTGTTTGTTGTATTTCATGCATGCATGTGCCTGTCATTCTCTGCTCATGCAGCTGTTTCCTTCCATTGGATAAATGCATTTTTTTTATTTAGAACTCTGGAAGCATGGAACTAAATTAAGGTTAGAACTTGTTATTGTCATGTTTAGTACATTTATTTTCCTTTAAAAATATATTTTTTTATGGCTTTTATTTTCTACTTTTTCATTGTTTCAGTAGTGCAAGAAAATAAATTGCATAAAAGGAATGACCCTCTTTTGTTGAAAAACGTGTCAACACAGTTCCTGCTCCCCAAGTTATATGAATGTAACCGCAACCGGAGTTACACACAGGCTGTAGGAAATAAAGTTTAACATTGACAGATTTTACCCTGGGGCATTCTGTCAAAGACAGTAGCATATTGAACTGACACTGTTTCCTTCCTGACAGAAAACTTTCCCAGTAGAAGTTTACCATGGGAAAAAAGCAACAAAGCTGCTATTGTGCTAAAGAGTTACCGTGCCTGTGTTTATACTTAAACAGCTTATAAAATCAAGCTTAAAAAGTCAGCAATTTATGAACTTAGTGTTGTGAAGGGTCAAACAAAAACAACCACCTGACCGGAGCCCCAGAGAACATTTTAAAGCATGAAGAGAGAACTCCAAATTTTCCAAGGGTTCAGCCAAAAAGGCTTTGGCACAGTTATTGAGATACAAAGAGAAAAAGAATGTCCAGCTGTTTATCTGGATTCTATAAAAGCTGCTATGTTCATCTCTGACATGTTTGTGCTGGCAAATATAGGGAATACGTGGGCAGACAAATTAACATCATCAAAGGGTCGTCTTGTCTTAAAGGTGGGTGGTGTGGAATTTCAGTGGACGTGAACATAGCTTGTTACTGTTATCACCCTGAAGAGCTCACAGTTTTATGTTTGGTAGTTGTAGAAGAATTATTATATTTATGATGATGAGCTCATATTTTTAATCTCTTAGGATGTGAGTACAAATTGTGTAAGGATCCTTGGGACCACAAAAGTTGACTCAGCAGAAGAATAAATGTGTTTTCAAGTCCCAGTAAATACAGAGTCTTGCATCAGTGAAGAGAAAGTAAAAATGACAGCAAATCATATTTCCAAAGTTGATTGTTTGTCAGAAAGGAAGAAACCAAAATAACAATCAAGCAGACTACTGTATGTGGAATTATATTTTTGGCTCTTGAGCATAGTGTCTGCCACTGCATAGGTTTATAGTTAGGATGATGGTAAAGATTAGCACATTTTCACCTAGTTTGTTTTAAATAGTAAGACATTTTTCAAACAGTGGTATTAATGGCAATGTATTAAAAAACACTGTGGCAAAGCACTTTTTTCGTGTAGCACATGTCATGTACCGAGACAAATCAATGTGCTCTACATAAAACATTAAAAGAAACAATCAAAAGAATAGTAAAGGTGTGATAATTAAAATGAATTTAAAAGAAAGTAAAAAGAACTTGATTTAAATCAAGCATAGATAAACAGTGCAGATATAAACTTTGGAATAGTACCCAAATGCAGCTGAGAACAGGTGAGTCTTTAACCTGGATTTACTGAGTGTTTCTGCAGATCTAATGTTTTCTGGAAGTCTATTCCAGATCTGTGGAGCATAGAAGCTGAATGCAGCTTCTCCATGTTTAGTTCTAACTCTAGGAACTGATAAAAGACCATATCTAGATGACCGGAGAGATTTGGCTGGTACATACTGGGTCAGGAGGTATTCAAAGCTTTATAAACTAGTAACATAACTTTCAAGTCTATCCTCTGACAGACAGGTAACCAGTGTAAAGACCTCAGAACTGGAGTGGTGTCAGTGTAATATATATCTGTGGGTCATCTGCATAGCTATGGTAACTAATGTTGTTATTCTTTATAACCTGGGCCAGTGGGAGCATGTAGATGTTAAATAGAAGAGGTCCCAGGATGGAGCCTTGGGGCACTCCACATGTAATTTCTATTGGCTCAGAAGTGAAGTTACCAATTGACACAAAACATTTCCTGTTTTCTAAGTACGTTTTGATCCAGTTTGGAACTGGCCCAGTGAGACCCACCCAATTTTCCAGTCGTCTGAGTAGTATTGTGTGGACGCCTGTATCAGTAAAACTGTATCCAGTAAAACTAGCACTGACATATTTCCACTGTCTGTATTTAAACGTATGTCATTAGTCACTTTGGTCAGGGCCGTTTCAGTGCTGTGGTTCTGTCTGAAGCCGGACTGGAAGACACCATAGCAGTTGTTTTTTATTAGGAGTTCATTTAACTGATGGAAAACAGTTTTTTAAAATTATCTTATCTAAAAATAGCAGGTTTTACGTCGGTCTGCAGTTGCTCCTTTGTGTTTTGTCTAGACTGCCCTTTTTTAGGAGATGTTTGATAACAGCTGTTTTCAGTGAATCTGGGACAACACGAGATGTTAAAGACAAGTTCACAATCTGGAACAAGGCTGGCTCCAGGATATTTGAAACTTATTTGAAAACGTTTTTGGGTAGAATATCCAGACAGCAGGAGGAGGAGTTCAGTTGACATAGAATGTCCTGCAGTTCTTTACTGTTTATGGGTTGAAACTGAGCCATGGGGTTTATACTGGTTTCTAGTGGGTAGGATTCATATCCTGAACTTGTAGTTGGTTAAACAGTTGTTTGTCTAATGTTTTTTATTTTGTCCCTAAAAAATGTGTCATTCTGTCATAAAATTGGGACAGTATTGAAATTTGTAGTATTCCAATTTCTGCTTTCTGAAGAAGGGATAATGATCACATTGATATGAAGATTCTGGAGTTAAAGCAAAAAACTGAGAGTCCCTTACTTCCAGAAAAAAAGGATACATTCATATTGTTAAATGAAAATAGAAAAAAGCAGTCAATGCAAAAAGAGGACTAAAGTAATGTAGCTGTACACATCCTCCAACACTGCTTTAGCTTTTTAATAAATTAACACACAAGTTCTAATAGTTCACTTTTGTAAGAACGTGTTTTTACTACAAAAACTCACAGTAAAACTTTAATTTCTTCCTTTTTGGCCCCATGCTCATTAAATATATTCTCAGATCATGTTAGGAGAAGCTTTCTAACAGGCCATCTATGCAGACGAAAGACAAACACAGACGGAGGGAAACAGAATAAATCATTTAAACTCAGACAGAGTCTCTTCAGAAAGTAATCTGGCAGTGTTGAGGCTGTAAGCACCAATAATTGAAAAAATACGAAGACTTTTGGGAGTAGGGGAGTTATCAGACTAGACATTTGTTTCTCAGACACTTTAGAGGAATGCGTTTAGACCACTCCTGTCTGCTTTTCTTCCACAGCCCTCACAACTCAGAACAAAAATGAAGGAAAAAAGTGTTTCGGTGCAGGGTAATAGATTATGGAATAATCTTAAAAAATCAATAAAAGAGTCCAGTTCAACAGTTACATTAAAAAAAATGTGAAAAAACAAATGCTCACAATTTGAATTATAAGGTCATTGGGAACGAGTTAAATAAATTAAAAAAAATTCTGAGGTACTTGGTTGATTTGTTTTATTTTCTTGTTGTTTTGGCTGTTTGCTCCCTTCTTGTTTTTTTTTAATGTGTTTTTAATTGTCTGCTTTTGTTGCTTTTGCCAGCCAGTTGACATATCAATGTCAAAACACAAGTAGATAGATCTGGTTAAAAAAGCTTGATTGATTTCGTTAAATGGGGCAGAGACAGTATGTCTTCTTCTTTCTGTCCCCTTTCATTTTTACCAGGGACAAGATAATTTTTTTGTGTGCTATGAAAATGAAATAACTAAACTAAACTGAACAGAAACAAATTTGACTGTTTGTAAACTTGGCAGTGGATTTCCTCCCACCCTATCCCATTTACCAAAACTTCTTATTCCTTTTCAGGGTCATGGGGCTGCTGGAGCCTATCTCAGCTACTGTTGGAGAAAGACAGGTGGTACAACTTGGACAAGTCGTCAATGTATCGCAGGGCCACATAACCACAAGTACACTATTTCACAAAGTGGGCCATATTTTGGTGAGGTGAAAATTTATACGGGCCAACCAACAATCTTTGAATCCTTATAATCAAACACATTCTCCGTCCATATTTGACATATATGAAGGTATGGTTCTGGCCCGGTGTTTTGGGTGTCCCCAACTCAGAGTTTGTTGTTGTGCTGGCTATTTCCATTAAATCAGGGGTCCCTAACCTCCAGGCTGTGACCGGTCCTAGGGGCTGCTTGGTACCGGACCACAGACAGGGAAAAAATGTGTTTGCTAATCAGGGGTCCACAACCAGGTGTACCAGTACCCTAACCCCGAAAACAATTCCGCATCCGTTACCACGTCTGGTAGCATGTCCAAAGAGTTGGGGACCCGTGATTTAATGGGAACAGCCAGTACGTCAAACAACAACAAATTGACACCCAAAACATCAAAAAGTAACCCAGAGAGGGCCTGAAACATACATATGACGGGTTGGGAGTGAGAATCGGCAGCATAATAACATTGAATGCAAATGAACTACTTAATGAAAGTCTATTGCAATGGGATACTTTTCATTTCTTCACAAATAACAAAAATTTTACAATGACAGTTAATTCTGGCGGGTGTCTCTCTCTGGGAGGATACGGGAATTCTGGAGGAATTTAATGTTGTTTGCAAGAGATTGCGGGCGGCTAAGAAGAACACCGCCGTAAAGAGGAAAATGGAATTGCTAGCTTCGCTCTATACTGGTGCTTTCTAATGTCATAATTTTCAACCAATCAGCGGGCGGATACAGCAGCTCCACCCCAACCGACCCAGTTCCCTCTCGCTGTGGACCTGCAGTCGATCAGGAACCCATAGACTGTTCCGGTTCGGAACAGTTTAAGGTGTCAATTTTACAATGGAAACGCTCAAAATACCCAACCGGACCGAACCCTACCAGACTCCTCAGTGGGAACGAGGATCTAGAATCAGCCTTTTACCCACCCCCCTTTTCGACATCCAAGACAGGAACCTGCGAGCAGGTGAAATCTTAAAAGGAGGCTGTATTTGGCCCACAGGGCAGATTTTGGCTAATGTAACCAATAATGCATGTTTTTGGGGGCTGGGAGGAAGCTGAGTGCCTAGAGAAAACCACACATGCACATGGAGAATATGCAAACTTCTCACAGAGAGAAACCTCGCTGTGAAACGAAAGTGCTAACCACTAAACCTCTACGCAGCCCAGAGAATTTCCTCAGCATCACAAAGACACCAGTTAAAACAATTACCTGTGCCCATTGCAGCAGATCTGCTTTGCAGGATCATAGACGGATGAGCCACAGCAGTGTTGTCCTTGTACATCCTTGTGTAAGGTGTTGTTGCAGCAGAGAACTCCAGGAGTGACTCCACAACACTTGAATCAGAAAAAACACTTTTAAATAACTATTCTTGAAAATTACTTGGCTTGTTGATCAAAAAATGGATTGAATAAAAAAAACAAACCCTGAAACTAAGTCAAATGCATTGAATTATTTTGCACAAGATCCCGTTTTTAACAGAGGAAAGTCCTTTCAAATTGGTGGTACTGCTAGACTGCGTCAACGTTTCAGATTGAAAAAAAGTCAACTGTATTCAGGGAAGGTGGGGCTTGAAAAGGTTTGGACAAATCTGCACCAAAGCGGTTCCTGTTTTTTTAAGAGTCACAGAAAAAGCTAATATGTACAACTGACATCTGACCTGATTCTTTCATTATTGGCCATAAATGTCCTAAAAATAACGTGTGAAGTAGTTTTTATCAGCCTAACAGTTAACATGTCACAAAGAGAAATGTTAACACAACATAAACAGAAATAACACTTTACTTGATCCATCCAGGGCTTCCGGTCTGACACACAGCCATCGCAGCAGATTTTCTCTTTTGGGTTGCACATGATGGGTTTACTCTGTCGACCTAAGCAGGAAAAAATGTCAAGTGGGTGGATAAAGAATGTGGGAAAGAGAAGTACAAACACTATGAAGGGTGTGAGAACCAAGATTTTTGTGGTAAAATAAGGGAAAATGGGCGGAAAACATTTTTGCACAAATAAAACCAGAAGTTCCACGTGTTTAAGATTAAAATCAGGAAATTTTGAAATGTTAAGCTCCACTTCTGAGACTACCCATTTACCACGAATGTTTTGAGAATGACACAATAATTTCAAATTTTCTTCAGGGTTTTTAAGGTGTTTGTCAGCTGTTTTTTTGTATAGTACACCAAAATCTAGTTACAAGTATTTCATATTTGTCAAAAGCTTTTATTGGCAATCACACTGAGTTCATGCAACAGTTCAGTGATGACCCTTCTTTTCAGGACTAAATCCTGACTGATGGCATCCCATTAATGTATCAAAGAATTTGTCAAGTTTTTGTTTGACCACTCTCCTCTTGAGGAATGACCACAAGTTCCAAATGGGATTAAAACCTGGAGAATGTCCAAGCCACCGACCCAACATATTCATATTTTGTTCTTGAGCTATTTGGATATTACTTTTGTTTTATGGCAAGGTGCTCCATCATGCTGGAAAATGACTTATTCATCATCAGATTGATGTTGGATGCTTGGGAGGAGTTGCTCTCGGGGGAGGTTGTGGCTCAACTCTTTAAGCAAGATTGTAAAGGAGCCCTCTCCCTATAAGATCAACCCCACACATGAATGGCATCAGGATGCCTCACTGTTGGCCTGAGACGGATGATAGCGCCCACCTCGTTTTCTCTGAACAAGCTTTTTTGTTCCCAAATCAGACAAAATAACCACCAGTCCCCAATAGTCTGACTTCAGGCCTTGAGGGCCGCATTCCTGCATGTCTTCCCACACCTGAACCAGTTGATTAGTCATGAGTGCAGCTTGGATATCTGGAAATAATACAGACACTGCTGCCCTCCAGGCCATGAGTTGCCAAACCTTTCGCAGAATATCAATCTTTTCATTATGTTTTTTTTATTTTTTTTCCTGGAAAAAAAAATCTCAACACCAGGCCTTATTTCGAAAGTCTTCGCCTCCACCCACACCTGCTGTCTAGTGCAACTCCTGACAATGCTCTGCACTGTTGGTGGCCCAATTTCATAGCTAAAACAACTAAAGGAGATAGACCTGGTGCCCTAAAGGCTCTTGAGCAGCAAATAAATCAATTTCCTCGGTTGACTGAGCTGCAGTCTTACAGTATCTCCTATAAACTTTACCGTAATGCCATTTGTTGTGCAATGCAAAGTGTTTTATTTGCATTTAACCATGGTGAGCAGTAAGGAAACATCGATTTCAAGCAGAAATCTTCTTTTAAAGTTCCCAGTCTGCTATCCTATGCTATCTCAGATAGATCTTCAGTATTTCCTTATCAACATACGCCTGCGTCAATGGAGGAAATTATGCCCACTGGCCTTTTTTGTTGCAGAGCTGGCATCCAGTGAAAAATTAAAAATCAAACAGGGACTTTCCAATAATTGCAACTGAGCTGATCTTTCCTCATGACACTGCATAATATGCTAATTTCCTTGAATAAAAACTGAAGCAGCAGGCTTTGTGAAAATGTATGTTTGTGTCATTCTTAAAACTTTATTCATTGTATTATTTATGTGTGTGTGTGGGTGAAAAAAAGTACTAAATATCAGTTTTTTTGTTATCCATTGACAGTGTTTATATAAAAAGATGACAATCAGGAAGAAGTAAAAAGGAAAGTTGAACAGAAGTGCTGGGAAAGTCAGTGCCTCAAGGGAGAAATGGGTGTGTTTGCTGTGCTGTTTCTCTTGGAAAAACCCTTCGTTTTAGATGTTAACCTGCAGTTTGAATAAGTTACAGCAATAACCCCACCACTTTGATTTTTTTTTATCTATAAAACAATTCATTTTATTTGAATGTTTTTAGCTACTTCACTTTCAATGGGTCACAATCGGATGCTTTGAGTTAAATCTCACTTGATAAGAGAAGTGAGAGTGAAGGCTTTATGCCAAACGATGTTTGTTAGAATGTGAGCAATTTGTTCTAGCACGTTTTTACTTTATGTTTTATTGTGCTACTGCATAAACAGAATGTGGTTATGTTTCACTTTGAATGAAAATACATTAAGAATATATACCTGAGAGGTAGTGGAGCAAAGACTTTGTGTGGGATCTCTCACAGCAGGAACATCTATGTGGTTTGCAGCACTTTGAGCTACAATAGCATGAGTTTGGATTTGATCTGTGGAAATGCACACAAAAAAGAGAATAAACACACACGATCACAAACAATAAACCATATTGAAATACATTTTTCAAATTGCAGGTTGTTGTTGCCAAAAACTGTATTTCCTTCAACCACACAGTTTGCATGTAGTTTGTGTGGACATATAAATCCTTTTACATTTTTTTTGTTTGTTTTTTCAATGAGGGCAGATCCACAGCGACTGTGACAGAAATGAGACTTTACACAATTCTTGTGGGCCAAATTGGATAGTAAGGTGCCTGAATATGTTATTTGTCTAGTTTTTTTTGTCAGTTTTTGTAACCAAACCCTAAAAGTTTTTTTGTCTATTGACCTCTATAAATGGGGCTTTAAAAGTCAATGTCATTTCAGAAGTGATAACCTGCAGTTCCAGTAAGGATAACAGTCCTGTTCCTTAGCCCCACTTTTCAGACTGGATATTCAAATTTCAGCTGTGGGTGGAGTCAGCCTCCAACTTCCCTGTTTGGTTACCCTTTAATGCAGTGATAGACAATCCACGGCCCGGGGGCGAAATACAACCCGTTAAGATATGTAATCTGACCCGTCAAACTGGAATAAGCCATGTTGAATAATCCTTAATAACATTTTATTTTCCCTGTAATTCTGATTTTGCTCCATAAATCACACTCGACAAAAATAATTTATCTTTGTTTAGGTGCAGGAAATTATTTTGCATTCATGTGGTGTTGGAAGATGTGTTGTTTTTTAGATGATCATGTGAGTCATTTTTCATATTAATCCAACAACACACTTCTCCTACTCTAATTTTTCCCCTTAAGGACATCAATTCATTGGTTCAATTGTCACTAAATTAAGAACAAAATCTACAGTTACAGCTATAGCTACAGCAAAAAATACCTAAATGTACCAATTTAAAATTTATTTTTAAATATTCAATGCAAATTAAAGCACGTTTTCATCAAGATTCCATGTTATTTTTTGTAAATGACCAAAGCCCATCATCTGCTCCTGATCTGGCCCTCCTGTCAAATTTTAGAGCCCTTTGTGGCCCTCGAGTCTCAAAGGTTTCACCCCTGGTTTTAACTCTGCTAGCACCTGAGGTGTCACCGGTGACGCTTAGAAATAAAATCTGTAAACGTTCAGCTGTTAACACGATCAACCTAATTCCAGCAGACGCTTTTGCCCCTCAGAATCTGCTGGAATTACGTTGATCCTGTTAACGGTTGAACTGTTTTGGTGCATACACACCGAACGCCAATCGTGCAACAAATTTACGTGCCCCGCCCTTTTTTCACCGCCCAAGGAATTCACTGCTCGCCAGTTGTCAAATAATGTGTTCCAAACGCCGTGGGCGCATGTGGGAGGAGCTACCAGCTCTGTCTGTGGATGTCTCACTTAGAATAAATGGAAGACACATACAATGTCGAGGAATAAGGTTTATTTATTGTTAAGTAGTTATGATCATTATTAAAAGGTTTTCCTGGTACAGGGGCTGTGTCTGTATGACAGCCGCTTCTGCAACGTTTGTGTGTTTCATTTTGCACCTGCCGCCCGATCCGCGCCTCGCTGCTCAAATCCAGCTGTTGGCAGACCTTCGCGCCGCTTCTGCCGCCCAAATCGCGTTCAGTGTGAATGTACCATTACAGTAAATCAATGAACATAAACACTGTAGCTCCGGTGTTAAAGGGTTAATGTAGTTCTGTGTTTGCTAATGTCTGTTTTCTGTGATGATTAGGGACCATCAACATATTTAGGGGCTAAAGATGGAAATTAGCCTAAAATGCTATAATCTTTGGATTGCTTAATGTCCCTGTCTTAAATAAACAAGCTATGAGTTATAAGTCTTACTGTAATTTAAACAGACCAAAATATACACTATGTATCTCTTGTATTGATTTAATCATTAAATGTTGTCTGTAGAGGATAAATTGAGCAACATTTTGGAGTTTGTCGTCATGCCAGTTACTGTTGAATGTCAAATAAAACTTGTGTCACACTTCAGCAGATGAGAAACAGTAGATCTTTTTGGGGACAACAAGTTTGAACAAATGATTTAAAGAGTGACTCCAACTTTATCTGATCTTAATCTGTGTTTTCAAACTCTGGTCTTCGAGGCACACACCTCCACAGTTTCTCAAGCTCAACCTGCACTAACACACCTGCCTTTGATGGCTGTCATCATCAGGCTTCTGCAGGCTCTGATGAGGAGCTGTGTCAGGTGTTTATCAAGACTGGAGTTTTAAAGCTCCACTGTAGTCAGCTTTAAAGTTTCCAGTGGTTTTTGCCTCTTCCAATGTTTTTTTTTCCTCGTCTGCTCCTGATTCACTATGTTTTCAATGAAAAAATACTCAGGAACACAGTTTTAATATTACATTTCTTGAAATGTCATACTTTTTTATTGGAGTGGCTTTCATACGGTCACTGTGGTAAAACGGAGTTTTGGATGGATGGATGCACAGAAATTAAATTACTTTATCTTACCTCTTACATTTGTGCTTCTGATGGTTGTATGAAATAGAAAAAGACAAAATATAAGTTTTTAAAAATAAATAGTGCTTTAAAAAAACAAAAGATATATCAAATCAGACCATACAATTTATCAATTAGCAATTGATCACTGTTCAATACAAAGCAAAGTAAAAATGACAAAATCAAAAGAATTGTTGTTCATTTGTTGTATTTAATTCATTATTTGTTGTTGTAGTTTTATGCAACTTATAGAACTTGTAATTTACAATAAACATGCTAAGTCAACAATCAAACCAATAATTTAAGGAAAGTTTCTTACCTCTAATGGCACACCTATGAACATAAAGATGAACAGTTTTTTGTGAAAAGGAGACTTTATACACAAATTTACATGGTAATGTTTATTTTTACACTGACAAAAAAAATGATCACTCTATATATTTAATGGAAAGACTCAAACGTCACAGTGAGAGGCCCCAAAAAAAACAAAATGTTTGCAAAAAGACTGTTTGATGACAAATTGTGAACTTGGGACTAAAACTTTTAACTTACATGCATCTTGGGAACAGTTGTTTGAAGAACAATTATGAATTTCGAGTGCATCAGTGCAGCACTGAGTCTTGGTGTTGTACTGGTTGTGACCACAACACGAGTGGTTTTCAGATGTTTTTTTCAAAATGATCTTGCTACCATGCGGACCGCAGCACAGCTCCTCTGTCTTATTATACTGACCTGTAGAAAATATGAAAACTCTTCAAACCACAGCAGTTTAGAATCACTCAATCAGTATTAAAGTCCCACTCCAATCATCTTTTGATCTGTTGTAAAAGCATCCCTTGTAGTTTTTCGATTATGATTATGTTCTTTACATGTAAAATCTAAAAACCTGTCATTTTCCAGGACGTAGTATCTGCAGACAGGCAGCAGTTAATTGAAAATTCACCTCTGAGTTGTGGGCGGTCCAGTAGTGTGGAGTACAAGCTTTTCCAATGCTATTTTTGTCAGCTCTTGATTTACATGAATCAAATTAATCACATTAATATAAAAAATAGATACTCAAATTTAAGCTTTTTTTGTTTTTATTTATGTTGTCCAATTACGAAAAATGCCACTAGAATATGTTAAAAACACCACAGGCGTGATTTTCATTGGAGTGGTTCTTTATGTGGATTGGTGGGGTTTTTAAACTTAAACTCAGTTTTTTTTATTGATTTTCATGGTGACAAATCAGATTCACTCCACTCACCATTACCACATTGTTCCATCACTGAAGTGTTCCCTGCAAGCAAAAAAATATTTACAGCAAAATCAATATTCTTTCATAAAATCACCTGCTGCCAATAGCAAATATTAACACGCAGTCTTGGGGCTGACCTGTAGTCTTGTGGTCACAGTTTGTATGATTTTCCACTTTAAGGTCGTCCGAGCAGCACTGAGTCTGCTCGTTGAACTGTTCATGACCACAACACTGGTGGTGATCAGAAATCCTATTCAGGATCTTCTTGTCATCTGTTGGACCACAGCACAGCTGAGTTTTTACATCAAATGTATCTGTAAGAAAAATCATAAAACATCTAGTTATGAATGGAAAACCGCTGCACCGTCTGAAAAGCGACCAATTCATAATCGGTGGTTTAACGTGGTTTAACTTGAGACTCCAATTTAACATGTTCTGTACTTGGAACCCCAATGCATTTATGCACATTGAAATTTTAATTGGAAGTGGCCACTTGAACGCACATTGCTAAGGGCAATGTGAGCATATAGTTTGACTCAAAAAATGCTTCTCTTGTAATTGACAACCCTCACTGTTACTACATTTTTTAATCTCTAAAGTTTTCCCTACAAGCCAAAACATGTTTACAAAGTCAACATTTTTTTTTATAAAGTTTTCTGCTCCCAAAAAACAAATCTGTTAACATACAGTCTTGGGGCTAACCTGTTGTCTTGTTGCCACAGTTTGTAATATTTACTACTTCAAGGTCGTCGGAGCAGTGCTGAGTCTGCTTGTTGAACTGTTTGTGACCGCAGCATTGGTTGTAAGGGGAATTCTTTCTCAAGATCTTTTTGTCATGTTCTGGACCACAGCACAGTTGACTGCTGACATTATACTGGCCTGTAAGAAAAATCATAAAACATGTAGTTATGGATGGAAAAGTGTGCATTCTTGAACGCATGTTTAGTCCATGGTGTTAACACTTGACAAGTAAGGAGGGGCTTCTTGTGTTAACTAGCGCATGTCCATCACATAAAGTTTGAAGAGGCTTGGTACAAAATATCAAAGTGGTTCTGTCATGATTCGTCCCCATTCTCCCCCTCTGGCCATCACCTGGATGCAACACCTAAGTACAAGCAGTCTCCACACTACACTTCCCATCAACCCCTGTTGTCACTCCCAACAGTATTTAGTCAAAGGAATGAGTTCTAATTAGTGTGAAGTCTTGGGCCCAGTCCAAATTTTTCCCATTCTCCCTTCCCCTCCATTTGAAAGGGCATTTTCAGTGCTAGTGCGTCCGGAATTATTTTTTTTTAATCCAACCCTCCAGGCGGAGGGATACATGTGTGCGTATGGCGATTGTGTGTTTATTTTATTTAGAAAATAATTATATATTATATATATTTATTGTGTGTTAAAACACTGATCACGTTAGTTAATCGCGGTGTTTTATTTTGAAAAATTGGTTCTATTTTGAAAATAAACCGGATTTTCTCATGTATTTTGATGCAACTTCCTGCCAGTATTGATGCAGAGCGCTCGCTGCTCGCGGAAAAAATAGACCAGACGCCGAAACGCTCCGCTGCACCGCGCGGACCCTCCGCGCTGCTCCGCTCTGCGCCTAGTCTGAACGACGCCCTAGGTTAACATGGGCGCCGAATTGAAGCAGAACGTCCGGTGTGACCTCGGCGTTATTGTTTGTCATTCTTTTACTGTTTCTTTTGCAGGTAAGCTTCCTGGGTTGAGTTAGTTGGTGTTTTATTTGTTATTTTGGCCTTGGTTCACCTTGAAGCCTTTTTGCTTCACATTTGGTTATTGTTTTGGTGTTTTGTTCTTGTAAATAAATTTGTTTTTACTTTTAAGGAGACATTTGTTGTGTTTTTGTCACACTTCTTATTTACTTTTATGTTAAGCCCTGGACACCACATGGGGTGTAACAATCGCTTTCTTCCTCATTAATGAACACGCAGGGGCTAACCTCACAGAAGCTCCACCCTATCCCTGGCAGACTGGTAATTATTGGTGACATCATCAAACGAAAGTGACGTCCAAATTATGAGACACATAATTCATAACTCTCTGTTTGGAGGGCTAAATGAACGGGGAAGGAGAAGGGCTAGGGAGAAGAATTTGTGTTGGGTCTTGTTTGTGCCACTCTGTTTGCATCACTGAGCGTTCTCAACCTGACCTGCCTTTCTGTTTCATCTTCAACTACCCTTCCCTGGAACCTGATCACTCTGGTTGATCTCTCATGCCCTCATGCTTGTGTTTGACCTCTGACCCTGATATAGTTTTGTGAACTTTCAGCTGTACTCTTGTTCTCCTGTCTGTGCCAATAAAACCTGCTGCACTTGGATCCAGCTGTCTGCCCATTTGTGACAGGTTCAAATCAGCCAAATCTTCCTCCTGGCTTTTTCTTTCACAGCTCTCATAGAAGTCACTAGTTAAACTTGCAAGGACTGTACAATGGCAACATGTTTTTACATATCCCAAAAACGTGTTCAAACTTGCAAAGCTACCTCAGAAGGCAAAAGTTTTGAATGCGGACCCCGAAACACACGTTTACATCGATTTTTCATTGGAAGTGGCCACTTAAACGCTTGTTGCCGAGGGCAGTGTGAACGTAGTTTGATACCAAAGAAATGCATAGTTTTTTAATTATTCCACTCACTTGTGCCACATTGTCCCATCACTGAAGTCCTCCCTATAGGCACAAAAATATTTACAACATTCAATATTCTTTCATAAAATCATCTTCTGCCAATAGTAAATCTGTTAACACGCAGTCTTGGGGCTGACCTGTAGTCTTGTTGTCACAGTTTGTGTGATTTTCCACTTTAAGGTCGTCCGAGCAGCACTGAGTCTGCTCGTCGAACTGTTCATGACCACAACACTGGTGGTGATCAGAAATCCTATTCAGGATCTTCTTGTCATCTGTTGGACCACAGCACAGCTGGGTTTTTACATCAAATGCATCTGTAAGAAAAATCATAAAACATGTAGCTATGAATGGAAAACCACTGCACTGCCTGAAAACCGACCAGTTCATAATTGGTTTGGTTTTGTGTTTTTCGTTATACGTTCCCCTAGGACTGAAATATTGATCTAAACAATGTCACAAACTCCAGAAGAACACAACTAGGATATTGAATGATTTCCGGGTCAAGTCAAAAGGCGTTTATTTCC
Organism: Oryzias melastigma; assembly: GCF_002922805.2. NCBI lineage: Eukaryota > Metazoa > Chordata > Actinopteri > Beloniformes > Adrianichthyidae > Oryzias > Oryzias melastigma. The sequence goes on along the minus strand of NC_050524.1, from coordinate 15,652,967 downwards.
AGTCTTCTTGAATGTTTACATTCCTCCTTAAATCTACAGTCTCGAGCTTTGTGTGCGATAAGGAAAGCACGAGATAATGTAACTAAATGTCTGAAATGAGTTTCCTTTTCAGGAGGCATCCTGAGGTCTAAGTGGATGGAAGCCAAGTTGATACGAGTTGACCTAATCTGCAGACTGACCTGCTAAGGAGCTTTCACATGAAAATAAGCACTTTGTAACTTAAGTAATTTTTCAATGTTTGAGGATTCAAAATGTTTTCACAAAATAACTGATGGTAAAATCATGAATGTTGTGTACTTTATGCCCTCAAATATAGAAAAAAAGAAAAAAAATGGGGTAGAAACTGTTATTGTAGGTGGTGAGGATGCGATCTATCATTTTTTGTTCCTCATAAGCTTCCATACAAAAAGTTTACCTTTGCCACAACACTGGGCCATGGCTGCAGGCTTGATCCTTAAAGTGTTGCTACAGCATATTTCATTGAGTCGGTTGTACACACATCCTCCACAGTACGCAAACTCTTCACTCACACCATTTGTCAATTGGTCTGAGGAGAGAAATACCCAGTCAGACAAAAGAAACACCATATTGTTAATGGAATGATGTACATTTTACTTCCAGCTGGATGAGGATGCTTTACAATTTTGTAATCACAGTGAACAAAACTTTTGACCGTTTTGATTTTTTAAAAGTTGGATTTAGTCTCTGGATTTTTCCTAAAAAGGAAGAATGGCGCTACAGAGGTTCGTGAATGACTCCTCGTAGACTTTTCTTTTTAATGGTCATCGTGTTGAAATCGTATATCCTTTTATTCTAGAGCCTAGAAACTGCTACTCCTCAAATAGGAATATCCTAAAAACGATGGGTGATTCATCCTGATTGCTATGTGGAGCCGGGAATCCCATACTGAGATTGGAATAGAGTGCAGAAATGGATTGCATTTCCTCACTGGAGGTTACATCTGCTCATAAAGTGCCTTCAAACTCATGAATATCAGGCATCAGAATCAGTAATGTTTTGTTCTGAGAGATTACCTCTGAAACAAATACATGTTAATCATTTTGCTTTGTCGATATTTACTATTTTTCTCTCTAACACACCTTTCAATTTGTTTCAATCCTATTTAAAAGGCATTAACTCTGAAAATGAATTGTTCCTTTTACATGAGTCATTCATTCAATGGTTCATTTTTTTCACGGCGGCTCGTTCTTGCAGAATTTAGAGCATCATTTCTACAGAAGAACTTACCCGCTGGATGGAGGCTACCTTTTCTCCCATTTATACAGCGTCTAAAAAAAAAAAAAAAAAAAAAAAAAAACAGAACATGATCTTAGACTCTGTTCATCTGTTATATCAAACATTTTAATTATTCTCAGAGAAATGAGCTCATTCTTTTGCACATTGCTGACTTTTACTATAGTGCCCTCTGATGGTTAAAGTGGAAAACACTCAGGTTTGACTCTGCTTTTGAATGGAAAAGATTTGAAATTTAACAAAACAGGAACCAAGGTAACACAAATTGATTAAAAATCCTAAAAATAAATAATGAAATATTTGCAATTTGTATTTTATGTGTATCGTTTGGTCTCCAGAATAATCTAGTGGTCTAATTAGCTTTGATCCAGTCATAGTTGTTTCAGAGAAAGTCCTTTCTGTTAGCACAACACAGCAACCATTGGTAAAATGAATAAATAAATAAATAATAATAATAAATAAATAAAACACTGAGTTAGTAAATCATTCTGTGATGCTAAAACAAATTAACATAAGATCAACATTTATTATGTTGTAGGGTAACATGGTTTTCTTCACTCCAGATCTTAAGACTAGTCAGGAAATTGGCTAGATTTGAACAGGATTCTAAGTAGAGCTACAAAATGTAAAAATTAAAATAAATTACTGCAAGAAGCAAAACATTTTGAAATTCCTTTAAAACGATTAATCTGATGTGGGCTGTTCATCACCTGATCAAAAGTTTAGAACCATCGCACAAATAAACCCTGCTACGCCCTCAAAACAGAATTTAAAGAAGTGAGACTATTCTCCTGAACAAAGTCCCTTATCAGGCGGTGTGGATGATGGGGTGCATTAAAAAAATGCCCTCCCTCCGGCTCTTGTGAAATTAAGACAATTCAGTTGCTATTTTTCGCCAATATGGGTGAGACCATTAGAGTCAGACAACAGTGATTGCTCCAAGTTGGTCTGAATCACATTTTCAGCGTAATTACAGTCGCCAGTCATGTGTAAGCTTGCTCTAGGTCTATACCACTTCCACTGAGGAGAATCAGTCAATCAGCTCTTTGGATCCTCCAGCTCAGTGCCGAGGACATTTTTCAAGAGGACCTGGTTGCAGACATCAATGGCCAAAAAAAAATTATTTTAACTGGCAAAGCTAACAGTTAAGGCTTTTTCCTGATCTAAGTTTATATAAAAGTTTTTTTTTTAATAATTTTGATCTGGTAAATGATGTCAGACGCCTTCTTGTCTGCAGCCAGTTCCCTCTCAAATGTTTTGGGCTCTACCACTTGACTTTCCTGTTCTTAACAGCAATGGTGCATTGTGAGATATGATATGAAGCTTAACAACACATTCAAATGACATTTTATGAATTTGCCGTCAAAAACCCTTGACAGGATATTTGCTTTTAAAGGCTGTGGTCTTCAACTTTTGATCAGCTGATGAACAGTATATTTAATTTAATTTTTTATTTTTAATAAATTGGCAGCTAAAAGTCTGCCCAGTCCAGGGTATATCCTGCCTTCGCGTCAGGCGCCGGCAGCTCCGTGGCCCCAAACAGACTGAATGAATGAATGAATGAATGAATGAATGAATGAATGAATGAATGAATGAATGGCAGCTAAAAATATTTGTTCTCTTGTTCCTTTATTTTTTGCATTTTAAAGCTTCATTTAGAACCTTTTTTGGAAAAATTCTAATTCCGGCTGCCATTTAAGTATATGTGGCCAAACCACTCCTAAAAAAATATATATAAACACAAATAGCATAAAAATAATAACAGCCACCATGTAGACACCAATGTTTTTGATATTCTTCTGGAAAATGATGTAGTTGTTGAACATTCCTCCAAATTATCTACAAATCTAAATTTTCTGATGTTTACCGTCAACAGGTTGCCATGTCTATATGGTCAACTGACTGAAAAAAAAAAACAGACAAATAGAAAAGTAGCTGAGGAAATGCTTAAACTGGTGTGTGAGAGCAACCAACCATGGAAACCTTCACCTTTTAGATATGTTGTTTACCTGTGAAGTTGCTCATCCACAGTAGCATCTAACCGTCTGTTGCCTGTATCAACGAAAGGTTTCGTTTTCCAATCTGAGCCTGCATTTCGCCCATGAATACATGCCTTTCACCACTTCCTCATCGGTAGCTGCACTCAGACACTCCGCAATTAGATATTATCTAACATTGTTTTTTTTCTGTAAAGTGGTGCTACTTCTGTAATGTTTACTTTGCTCCTGTGTTTTACACAAAGGGAATCCGGTCGATCACATTAAAGTGCCTGAGTGAATAAAGCGATGAAATACCTAGAGAAAGGTTTGTTTGCACAAAGATTTGACTGCTATAAGTCAAGAATTAAATATTGAATGAATACTTTGGTACTTCCTCCTCCCGGACTTCTCTGCTTTTCATTTTTTGCCAAATGGCCTTTGAACAAATTTAGAAAGAGAAAATGAAAGGAGAAAACTCACCCTTGGTTTCTGCTTCCGCGGGATGCTTGTGCTTCTAAGATGATGTCTGCCAAAAAAAAAGTTGCTAGTTAGTTAAATAACTCAACTCCTTTACAGTCTTTCATTGGCAACAGGATGTTGGTAAATGGCTTAAATCTTTCAATACTGTGAGAATGTCCTTATTGGAGCTACAGTACTAGTCTATGTAACAATAAAAATCAACAACCTGTGGAACAAGTATTTCATCATTTTTGGCCCCGGAGGTGCACACTAAGTTACAACACCCACAGTACACCAAAAAAGTGCTTTTAAATTTAAATAAAATGATTATGAAAGAAGAAAAAAAGAGTAATCAACAAGATTAGATATAAAGAAACAAGAAAAGAAAGTTAAGTCAGCAATTTTATTTGCAATAGTTGACTCAGACCTGAGCTGTGACAACAAAACCACAAAGTTTGTTCTCCCTAATTGCTGGTTTAAATCCATCCATCTTCTTAAACCGCTGTATCCCTTTCAGGGTCACTAGGTTGCCAGAGCCTGTCCTAGCTGTTGTTGGTTGACGGTGACTGTCTATAAGAACTGGACAGAGAATCCCCTCCCCCCTTCTAAATGGGAAATACTTGCTAGTCACAGAAAGCCAAAATTGCATAGATTTGTTTTAAAAATAAACAGCTATGACTCGGTCATTATATTGGACAGAATAACCATTCTTGCTGTGATACATCTTTTTAACATATTCTTGCTTATCCTAATTATTTTTCATTGTGTTTTTTGCTTAATCACAAGTTATTCAAGTTACAAGGATTCGGCCCCCGGACCTTGACTTTGACACCTGTTTTAGAGTAACCAATGAACCTATAAAGCATGTTTTTGGACTGTGGGAGGAAGCCTGAGTGCCAGAAAAAAACGTAAGGTCCCAGCCTGGATTTGAACCTAACCACTTCACCACCACACCCCCTCATTTGGTGGTTCCAAAACATAAATGTGGAGGTCTCATGTCCAGCCAAGAATTAGACAAACGTATTCACCCACTCTTAATGAACTAAAAAGATTGCTAGCAAGCTGCGCCTCATTCAGAACTTTAGCCAGAAAAATGGATTACAATTTTCAAGACTGCATGTATACCAATAAAAGTAGAATCATCGAGCATTACTGTTAGTTTAAAATTATTAAATGAGATTGGCCCCAAATGTTTGTCTTATATCTCTTTGTGATACATAGCAGAGTAGAGATGTGAAGTTTGCAGGAATCAAGGTGGAACCTCAGGTCAGAACCAAACAGCTGCTTTTACTGCTGCGCTGCACACTGACAGAAACGGTCACAGAACAGGTGGACGACTGGTTCCAAGTACAGTGGGTTTATTAACACAGCAGAAAGTCCTTAAATATAAAACAGGGTCAGGCAGGCAAAAGTTAGCAATGAGGATGGGAATATCAGAGAGAAACCAGAGTGGTCAGGATCCAGGGAGGGGTCGGGGAAGGCGACAAACAAGCAGATGAACAGGAAATCAGGTCAGGCTGAACTGCTCGGTAATGCATGCTGACAAACAACTCCACACTGAGTGAGGCTCTGTGCAGTGCTTAAGTTTCCTGTCGGTGATTAGCAAATTAGAATCAGCTGAGCAGCATCCCAGAACTGTGGGCTGAGGCTGCTGGGAGATGAAGTGCAATCAGTACTCTGGAGACTGGTTCCGCCAGTGACCAGAGGGGGAGACAGAGGACTGACTCCTGACAGAAACATCTCACAAATCCATATTTAAAGGGTACCTAAACCAAGAAGTTGAAGGCTGACTCCACCCACTACCGAAATTTGAATATCCAGTCAGAGGGGTGGGGCTTGGGGGCAGGACTGTTATCATTTCTGGAGCTGCAGATCATGATGTCAGACTTCTGAAACTTACATGATTTGACCAATCACAAAATTCAACTGTAATGGTTCAATTCAACCTGTAGGGGGCAGCACACGGGCGATTTTTTTTTTTTTTTTTTACTCAATTTGAAGAATTCAACTGTTTTATTTAAAGTTGTCAAAAAGTTGGCTATGACCAACATACAACACTTTTGAAGCCCCATTTATAGAGATCAACAGCCAAAAAAAGTTAATTTAGAGTCTGGTTACCCTTTAAATCCAACCCCAAAAAAGGAAGGGTGAGGCATACTACTTAAATTGCTACAGGTTTTTTCCTTTTTTTAACCTTTGACACGTTTCATTTCTTAACATATTAATAGGTATTCTTTATCTAAGTAAAACTTGAATGACATACAAATTTTTATTGCGTAATTTTTTTAAGCATCAAGATTTTGAGTGTAGGAATTATTTTTTTAATTGTTATTTAGTGGGTTTCCATTATATATTTTTGGGAT
>NC_050524.1:15612444-15646755 GCF_002922805.2 Oryzias melastigma | reverse complement strand
GTATGACTCACAATTATATTTGACAAAGTTGCTAAACTGGCTAACATACCCAAGCTTGTAAAACTTCCCAACACTTACAGGTTGACAATGTCTTGTCGATACCAAGATGACTGATAAAAGAGTCTTAACACGGGAACAAATATAAACATGCTTAAAATGCTGAATCAACCACACCCGTCAAACTGCTTTGCCACAAACAAATGAAACACACAACACAAACCACAAAGCAGAGAAGCAGATCAGCTGTTTCTCCAAATCACCCAAATCCAGTTTGGAAGAAGACATTTAGAAAAAAACAAAAAAACTCTGAAGTGTAACAGCTCCAGTGTCAACACACTCACTTGAATAATGCCCAACAAAAGCTGTTTGTAAGAAGATTTGTTCAAGAACCAACTCAAAAGGTAAAGAGATACTTTAAGAGGGAAAACAAGCAGGACAAAACCCTCTAATCTCTGTGGATTAGATAATCTGTCAACTGTTTTCACCAAAAAAGTGCGGTGCTTCAACATGGTTACTTTTATGATAGTACTTTGTAGACTCTGCAGTAAAGCACAACCTCTGCTATTGCTTTCTGATTTCATAAACAATTAAAATTTGTTTAAAAAAAAAGTTTGACACTAATTAATGTCTTTGATTCATATCAGGATAAAAGTCCCAAAAAAGAATGAACCATTTCTTAAAGTTTGGGATTTGTTTCTTAACATTTGGGGAAGTGCAATGTACGTTTTTCTTTTTTTGTTAAGACGCAACACAGAGAAACTTGAGGGAAAACAGCAGCTGGATGAAGCAAGAAGTAACCCCACCCCGCGTGCCTCCTCCTCCTCCTCAAATCCTCACTCTTCCCTGCTCTGAGCTGCTCCCATCCTTTCAACAACCATGTCAGTGACTGATCGCTGCACACTCCGCGGTTATAGGCTGTACCTGTTCTTCAGCATCGGAACGCAGCAGTTTAGACCGAGATGTTAAGCTTATGTATTTATTTATACGTTTGTCTGGATACAATTGCAAATATTTCATTATAATTTAAGATCAACTTTGCGCACGAGCAAATTTAGACAGATCACACCTTTGCTGCAGCAAAAAGAGAAAGTAGCCTACTTTACGCAATTCTATCTATCTATCTTTCTTTCTTTATTTATATCTGTGGAACTCAGTAGCAAACATGTGCTCAACTCATCAGCACATGACACTCGATGATACAGTCCTCTGGGATTTGTTGTGGTCTTGTCTGAAAGACCAAATAAAATCAACTTACCACAAAGTGTGAAGAATCCGCAAACCAGGCACACTGCAACAAAATAAAATAAAATTAAGATTTTCATTTTAGAGTAGGCCTATGGCATTTATTTAAGGTCTTTTTTTCCCCCGAAATTGTTTAAGAGTCTGATAGCACTTACGCATCCTCTGAACCCTGATCATTTTTGCGCGCATCTCATTTGCTTCTGGGACATGTGCAAACAAACGAGCTCAGGCAACATTTTAGCCTCTAAGAAAAAAAAAAAAGTCCCACCTCCCACGTGACAGGACGTAGCATTTCATATTTAAATCTTAAACCCGTGGTGTGCGTAAAGTGTCCATCGGGAACAATCTTCACGACTTAATTATTTTTATTTCCGTTTCCCCCCCTTTTTTGTACATCCTTACTGTGAAATAAAAAATCTTTTGTTGTAGATATTGTGCTTTGATTTTGGCCCTCACTAAAGGATGTCCCCAGGTTGTTTAAACCTGTCTGACGCCTTATAGCGCGTGAACTTGTGCGCGGGTGGTGGTGCATGTGAAAGTAGCTTATAACTTTCGACCCTGACTGGATTCACAGGTATTTGTTTACCTATAAGTGGATTGCATTTGTAACCACACCTTTGTGAAGTAATGAAAAAGTCCCCCCCTGCTGCTTTAGTCCAGTCTCCATTTAATGCCAACTCAGTGCACGGATTATGTTTTATGATTTATTGTTTTAATTGTTTGTAGGTCTAACACACACTGCGAAGTACTTGGTATAACAATTTTATTTTTTAAGAAGTATTTTTTCCCCTTATTGTACAGGAGTTTACAATATAAGGTGAAGTAAAGACCAAAGCAAAAATTTACTCGCGCAATTTAATAGAATGGAAACTTTGTAGGGGTTTGCTTTTTAAAGTTAAGCTTTCCTTTGCGTGTCCAGTTAAAGTATGTCAGTTTTCCTATGTGAAATCCTCTGTTTGACTTGTTTCTGTCATGTCTGAATTTAATTAATACGTCTTTTGTGTTTTTACCTCCAGCCATGACTCCTGACAAAAAAAGAAAGGAAAAAACGGCTTTATCTTTTTTTTTTCTTTTTTGTTTTAAAGTTGGCAGAACACCCTAAAAATGAAAACTGTCTAGACGCAGTGGGTCCCAAAAGCGTCCTTCTTCCTTGTGAAGTCTCAGACTTCATGTCTGAGAACGATTGCGCGCAGCCGTTTGGATAAAAAACCTGGAGGTGTTTGTTGATTCGTGTGCACCTGACAACCTGACGGCGGCTTACAGTTTTCACTTATTGATGCTCTAGGCAAAAAAAGGACAGCAAAAAAACAAGTCCAGACTTGTTCTTTCATTCTGATCACGACTCACATTATTAGAAAGCCTCTGAACTTCATCTCTTCAACCACAGGTCATTGAATTTGCGACTTGAGGATTTATTCATTTACTGCCACATCACGTCAGACAGCCTAAGGAGATGTTCCCACACTGATCACGTGTATTTTCATTGATGGTGCAACTCTAAAAGCAATGTTTTTCTTTTTCTTTTCTTTTTTCTTTTTTCTTTTTTTTTTTTGCGGAGGTGAGATGGGTGTTGGGATTTTTTTTATTGAGCGTTGGGAATGTCCTGTCAAACACGTGGGTGGATTGTGTCATTGCATTTTTTACCCGCGTCTATTTTCGTCTCGATATATAAGCTCCTGTTCTCCTGCGGAATGCGTCTCTTCCTTTTGGAACGGGACAGACGTGATCACATTTTACCCAGGCTTTCACACAGGTCTGCTGAGCGTTACAGTAAATTGGAGACTTTCTTTTTAGCTTTTTTGTTTTCATTCTTCAACTGTTCTTTCTTTGGAGGCCTTTGTGATTGGATTGGCTTTATTGAAATGTGGTTCAGTGGTTACGCTTCTGTTTGTTTGTTAAATGTAAAATGAGTGTCCTTTTTGAACAGACTTTGATTGTGTGCAATTTGTAAAAAAATATGTCAATAAATGATCATGCATTCACCCATGTTCCCAATGATAATGTTAATTCTTTGAATGTTTCCAAAGTGCCAAAATATTCCACCGCAAGGATCCACTCTATCTTTCTCTCTGATGTGATTGAAAATGAGCTGATATCCATTGCTAATAAATTCAAGAGTAAAAACTCAGCAGGTTGTGATGATATTGATATAACGGTGGTGAAAAAGATGATTAACGGTATTTCTAAGCCTCTAACATATATGTAACGTATCATTACAAACTGGGAGATTCCCAAACCAAATGAAAATTGCAAAAGTGATTCCTATCTATAAGAGTGGAGACAAACACCTGTTTACAAACTATAGACCTATTTCTCTCCTTCCACAATTCTCAAAAATTCTAGAAAAAAATGACAAAATAGCTAAATTCATTGATAAATATAACTGTTTCAGAGAAAACAGATCAACCTCAATGGCTATCATTGATGCTGTAGAGGAAATCACAAACGCTTTGGATAAAAATAAATATGCAGGATGTCAATCATGACATCCTACTGGACAAACTGGAAGTGTAAGGGGTTAAGAGGATTAGCGCTAAATTGGGTCAAACGCTATTAAACAGGAAAAAAACAATTTGACAAGATTAATGAATTTACATCAGAGGCCAAAGGGATAAGTTGTGGTGTCCCACAAGGATCAATTCTGGGCTGCTGCTGTTTAATATTTACATAAATGATATGTTCAATGTTTCAAAACTCATTTTATTTGCTGATGACAAATATTTTCTATTCTACAGACAAAGGGAACTTATAAATGTGTTGAACGCAGAGTTAATCAAAATAAAGTCATGGATGGATTACAACAAACTATCTTTGAATCTAGACAGATCCAAAGTGTTGTTTTTTTGGTAATTATAAAGCCAATTGTCACAAACAGGCAGACAGCTGGTTCCACGTGCAGCAGGTTTATTAACAGTCCACAGAATAAGCAGGGTCAGACAGGCAGAGGTCATACACGGGCATGGGAGCATCCGAGAAGAGCGAGAAGAGGAGTCAGAGTCCAGGCGAGGGTCAGGGGCAGGCGGCAGGCGATCAGAATAGCGGGGTCGGAGGCAGAAGGTCAGGTCCAGGAGTAAACGCTCAGAGATGCAGGCAGGGTGACACAAACAAAGCTTCGCAGAGAGTGAAGTGTGGAGCCAGACTATAAGCTGAGGAGGTGATGAGGTGATGGGGAACAGCTGAGCTGATGAGTCCAGGTGATGGCAGGTGTTGAGCTCAGAACTCTGGTGAGCGCTCCCTCTGGTGACTGGAGACGGTAGTAGCAGGTTGCTCCATGACACCAATAAAGAGCTCTCAATTAAAGTTAACAATGACTTAATCAAAAGTGTTACAGAAGTTGAATTCTTAGGGATTGTTATTGATAACAAATTGAGTTGGAAGCCACACACACTAAAATTTCAATTATAAATAAATCAAAAATATATGTTAGAATACAACTGTAGATATTTATTGTACTGCTCCTTAACATTGCCATATTTCACCTACTGTATAGAAATTTGGAGTAATAATTATAAGAGTTCACTACATTCTATAGTGATAGCGACTGGGTGGCTCAGTGGGCTAGGTGATGGGCTGGCACCCAGGAGCCCTGGGTTCGATTCCCAGGGTTGTCCACTGGTCCCCACCCAGATTGGGTCCTTAGGTAAGACCCTTGACGCTGCTGCCTAACTAGTATAGGGTTGTGTCAGGAAGGGCATCCGACGTAAAAACTCTGCCAAACACTGATGCGAAACAGTGGGTGCTGTTACGCTGTGGCGACCCCGATCGGGATAAGCCGAAAGTGAACTACGACTACATCCTATATCCTATAGTGATGTGACGTTCTGTGTCGAGGCTTCGAGGCGTGTGTCGAGTAGTGTAGGAGGAGCTTCCGTGAAGCGCATAACGAGGCTTGCTTCATCTAGGGGAGGAGCTGAGAACAATGACGTCCGAAGCTTCGCTGCCCGGCTGTACCACATGACTAATTCATGACTAATTCATGAAGTGGTTCAGGTTGTGCCGCGAGTCTCGACAGCGGCATGGATCCTTCAGGCTCAATTCAGTGAGACACAAGAGATTTAGGGGAAACTGATGTTTAAATAATTAAAAATACATTGTTTCATAAACAATTATCATTCATAATATTTCAGTGTTACAAAAGTGCGATCATTATGCACAGTAGTCCTCAATTCATTGCCGGAGTTACATTCTTAAAAAAAAAAAAAAAACGGGGATGGGCAATATCCGCGAAAGATTCCTCTTTATATTTATTTAGAATACCGGTAATTATAGAAATCATATGGGTGTAAACCCCCAGTTAAATTTAGTGATGAGACGTTCTGTATTGAAGCCTCACGGCAGGTGCCGCTGCAGAGGAGGGAGGAGGAGCTTCTCGGTACGCAGAAGATCCTCGCCAGTCTTGACACCCTCATGAATCCTGCAGGCTCCATTCATAATGCGGGTGTTTGATGGAGAGTTATGATTGGTGAGTTTAGAGATAGTTCGGACTGAGGTAGAGATAGTTTGCAGAAAGTCTGGAAATTTAGAGGAATAATAATAAAATTACTAATGAAACAAATATTCTGTCCCTTCAAATACTGATCTGATTTCAATGTTAATAGGATCATTGTCCAAACTCTTCATCCCGAGACACTGATTTTTCATGTATACGTTTAAGGAAAAAAATGTTTATTTACATTGTTTTTTATTTAATTGAAGCACCTGTTTCACTCTGAGCTCTGAAGGGGCCGGTGCATTGTGGTTTGGGTGGCAGTCGAAGGCGAGTGCCTCGGCGGCCCAAACCCCGGTCATGGAATTTGGCTTTTGGGACATGGAACGTTACCTCTCTGGGAGGGAAGGAGCCTGAGCTTGTGCGAGAGGTTGAGAGATACCGACTAGATATAGTTGGGCTCACCTCTACGCACAGCCTGGGCTCTGAAACTCAGTCCCTCGAGAGAGGCTGGACTCTCTACCACTCTGGAGTTGCCCATGGTGAGAGGCGACGGGCTGGGGTGGGCTTACTTGTGAGCCCCCAGCTCAGCCGCCAAGTGTTGGAGTTCGTACCGGTGGACGAGAGGGTCGTGTCCCTTCGCCTTCGGGTGGGGGACAGGTCTCTGACTGTAGTTTCAGCTTACGGGCCGAAGAGCAGTTCGGAGTACCCGGCCTTCCTGGTGTCTCTTGAAGGGGTACTGGAAAGTGCCCCAACAGGGGACTCCGTCGTCCTCCTGGGGGACTTCAATGCCCACGTGGGTAATGACAGTGGCACCTGGAGGGGCGTGATTGGTAGGAATGGCTTCCCTGACCTGAACCCGAGCGGTGTTTTGTTGTTGGACTTCTGTGCACGTCATAGTTTGTCCATAACGAACACCATGTTCGAACACAAAGGTGTCCATCAGTACACCTGGCATCAGGACACCCTAGGTAGGAGATCGATGATCGACTTTGTAGTCGTTTCAGGCGATCTCCGGCCGTGTGTTTTGGACACTCGGGTAAAGAGAGGGGCAGAGCTGTCCACTGATCACTACCTGGTGGTGAGTTGGATTCGCTGGCGGGGGAGGAGGCCGGAAAGACTTGGCAGACCCAAACGTACTGTGAGGGTCTGCTGGGAACGTCTGGCTGAGCCCTCCGTCAGGGAGGTCTTTAACTCCCACATCCGGGAAAACTTCAAGCAGGTACTGAGGGAGGTTGGTGACATAGAGTCCGAGTGGACCATGTTCTCCACCTCTATTGTCTCCGCTGCTTTCCGGAGCTGCGGTCACAAGGTCTCTGGTGCCTGTCGTGGCGGCAACCCCCGAACCCGGTGGTGGACACCGCAAGTAAGGGATGCCGTCAAGCTGAAGAAGGAGTCCTATCAGGCCTGGCTGGCTTGTGGGACTCCAGAGGCAGCTGACAGGTACCGGCAGTTTAAGCGAGCTGCGGCCCGGGCTGTGTTGGAGGCAAAAACTCGGTCCTGGGAGGAGTTTGGTGAGGCCATGGAGAAGGACTATCGGTTGGCCTCAAAGAGATTCTGGCAAACCATCCGGCGCCTCAGGAGGGGAAAGCAGTTTTCTGCAGGCACCGTTTTCGGTGCAGGTGGGGATCTGTTGACCTCAACTGGGGACATTGTCGGGCGGTGGAAGGAATACTTTGAGGATCTCCTCAACCCTGCTGACACGCCTTCCGTTGAGGAAGCAGAGGCTGAGGACACTGGGGTGGAACTGTCCATCACCCAAGCTGAGGTCACCGAGGTAGTCAAAGAGCTCCTCGGTGGCAAGGCTCCGGGGGTGGATGAGGTTCGCCCCGAGTACCTCAAGTCTCTGGATGTTGTGGGAGTGTCTTGGCTGACACGTCTCTGCAGCATTGCGTGGCAGACAGGAACCGTACCACTGGACTGGCAGACTGGGGTGGTGGTTCCCCTTTTCAAGAAGGGGGACCGGAGGGTGTGTTCCAACTACCGGGGAATCACACTCCTCAGCCTTCCTGGGAAAGTCTATGCCAGGGTACTGGAGAGGAGAGTCCGTCCGATAGTCGAACCTCAGATTCAAGAACAACAGTGCGGTTTCCGTCCTGGTCGTGGAACAGTGGACCAGCTCTACACCCTCTCCAGGGTGCTGGAGGGTTCGTGGGAGTTCGCTCATCCAGTCCATATGTGTTTTGTGGATTTGGAGAAGGCGTTCGACCGCGTTCCCCGTGGTGTCCTGTGGAGGGTGCTCTGGGAGTATGGGGTCCGGGGAGCCTTACTCAGGGCTGTCCGGTCTCTGTACGACCGGAGCAGGAGCTTGGTTCGCATGGCCGGCAGTAAGTCAGACCTGTTTCCGGTGCATGTTGGACTCCGGCAGGGCTGCCCTTTATCACCGGTTCTGTTCATAGTCTTTATGGACAGAATTTCTAGGCGCAGCCAGGGGCCGGAGGGGGTCTGGTTTGGGGACCACAGGATTTCCTCTCTGCTCTTTGCAGATGATGTTGTTCTGTTGGCTCCATCGAACCGGGACCTCCAGCATGTATTGGAGCGGTTTGCAGCCGAGTGTGAAGCGGCCGGGATGAGGGTCAGCACCGCTAAGTCTGAGGCCATGGTTCTCGACCGGAGAAAGGTAGTTTGCCCTCTCTCGGTGGGTGGAGTGCTCCTGCCTCAGGTGGAGGAGTTTAAATATCTTGGGGTCTTGTTCACGAGTGAGGGAAGATCGGAACGTGAGATCGACAGGCGGATTGGAGCGGCGTCCGCTATTATGCGGTCGCTGTACCGGTCCGTTGTGGTGAAAAGAGAGCTGAGCCAGAAAGCAAAGCTCTCAATTTACCGGTCGATCTTCGTTCCAGTACTCACCTATGGTCATGAGCTTTGGGTCGTGACCGAAAGAACGAGATCCCGACTACAAGCGGCTGAAATGAGTTTTCTCCGGAGGGTGGCTGGACGCTCCCTTAGAGATAGGGTGAGAAGCTCGGTCACCCGGAGAGAGCTCGGAGTAGAGCCGCTTCTCCTCCGCATCGAGAGAAGCCAGTTGAGGTGGTTCGGGCATCTGGTCCGGATGCCTCCTGGACGCCTCCCTGGTGAGGTGTTCCGGGCATGTCCCACTGGGCGGAGGCCCCGGGGAAGACCCAGGACACGCTGGAGAGACTATGTTTCTCGGCTGGCCTGGGAACGCCTCGGGGTCCCCCCAGAGGAGCTGGAGGAAGTGGCCGGGGAGAAGGAAGTCTGGGCATCTTTGCTTAGACTGCTGCCCCCGCGACCCGGTCCCGGATGAAGCGGAGGAAGATGGATGGATGGATGGACCTGTTTCACACTTTAGAGGAGACCCCCCCCCCAAAATAAATACTGGTTTAGCACCAGCACCCATTAAACCTATGCTCTTACCTCACTTTAATTTAACATTTTTATAATTTTCTATTTTTTTTTTAGGTTTAGAAAAAAATAATCTTGTTTACATTTATTTTTATCAATACATAAGCAAACACACACAGTGAAAGTTTACAGCAATGGACATGTTTTGTGAATTACTTTATTTTACTAACATGTTTGTACATTTTTTTTTTTTTTTCAAAGTGCCACAGATGAAATTCTGCTGTTATTTTTTGTGTCCACTAGATGTCCTACTAGAGCAAATGAAGCTTCATGAAGCACTGCTCTTTAGTGAACCAATTTAGACAAAGGCTTCAGTGCTTCAAGAAAGCTTCATTTGCACATCACTACTACATCCTCTCTTTTTGCTTCAGAAACTGTCAGGGATGGTGGTGAAGGACCCAAATGCAGGAGACAGGACATGGTGGCAGAAACTCAAACATGACAAAACCAGGAGAACACAAACCAGTGACAGAGAAGAGCAGGTGACCTGACAATGAGAATTGAAAACCAGACACTTAAATACATTGAGGTTGATTAACTAAATGAAAACAGCTGTGGATGATTAACATGGTGAGACTGACAGGGAAAACAGAAAATGACAAAACTGAAGCAGCTGGATCATGACAGAAACGAGCCATCAGAATTATACATAAAGCCGGTCATCTTGATCACACTAACAATTTATTTTATTAATCCAGAATTTTAAAACTGTATGACCTTGTTGATTTTTACACTGCACAATTTCTATACAGAGCTAGTGGGAAAACTTTACCATACAATATCCAAAAACAGTTCTTAGAAAATGAAGGAGGAACAAACTGAAAGGATGCAGGAACTTCAAGGTCAGATTGATAAGAACCACAAAGAAAAGTTTCTGTGTTTCTGTGTGTGGCACTAAACTCTGGAACAAGTTAAGTAATTATAAATTCAAGAAAACGTATAAAGAAACTCTAATTTGCCAATATGAAGATAAGACGAGTTAAAGATCAACTGGTGTTTGAATAATTCCAAATGTGTGAATGTCTGAACTTGAATGTGATGAAATAATCAAACCTTTTTCAAATGCAATCAATGAGTTTTGTGTCATGTAATATGCAGTAATGATTACTGAAAAGTTTACAATCGCTATGGTATTAATTTTCTTTACTTGATCCAAAATATATAGCAATGATTACAGGATTATTGTAATTATGTATTATATTGATTATCAATGATTATTATAAATTGTGTGAATCATTAATGTTTACTGAAAATATTATTTCAGAGAATTATTAATAAACACTATCGTTACTTTAAAACTTGATTTCAATGTGTAATTATTATTTTTCTGCATCAATATAACATTGTACTTTGATAATAAACAATGAGTATTATATATCTGTAACATGATGTATGATTGATGTTACCGTTTACTGAAATAATGTTAGATGAGATTAATCAATAATCAACAAGCACTTCACTTTGCTATTGGGAATTACAAAAAAAACAAAAAAAAAACAAAAAAAAACAACAACAACAACCAGATTACATAATTATGCAAAACAGTGAAATGAAGTAATAAAGTATCGGTGGGATTATATAAATTCTCTTTTTCCCACTCCTTTTCAATCAATCAATCAAACTCTACTGACTTTAGTTAATTATCACAAAAATGAATGAACCAAATGTGACATAACTGTGTTTTATTTTTGTTTGTTTTCTATTTTCTAATCAATGCATTTCACTGTTTCTATAATGAGTATGAAATAATCGTGTTTTATCCTGTATTTTTCAATCTATGCTTTGAAATAAACCAATCAATCAATCAAGATGATGTCAGAAAATCTCTTCTAAAAGATATAACAAAAGCATGACTTCAATTTGAAATCAAGTGCTTTTTTTAAATTATGTGAATCAAATGGTGTAGACTTGTATAGTGCTTTTCTACCGTCCTCAAAGACCCAAAGCGCTTTACCGTCACTGACCCATTCACCCACTGGTGGCAGCTCAGCCTTCCACCAGAGGTAATTTGGGGGCCAGGGACACTGTGGCACATGGATGGGCAAAGGGCGGGAATTGAACCTGAAATTTTCCAATCAGGAGTTGATCGTCCTATTGCTCCCCCACAGCCGGCCTGGGATAATGGTAGTAAAGTTTCCTTTAGTCTGATTTGTGAAAAGAGAAGTTAATGAAGCACATGCAGGTCCATCCATCCAGTAATCCCTTTCAGAACTTGCTGAATCCCTTTTGGAGTTGCTGGAGCCAAACCCAAACCATACAAACTTCCCACAGACAGGTCCCAGTGGGGATATTAACCAGAGTCTCTTTTCTGTGAGGAGTGCCGACCTCTGCACCACTGCGCAGCCCCTTCAATGAGGGTCAGTCTTCAGTGTAATGCAGCTTTTCATCTCAAAAATGAAATATGATATAAAAAAACAACTGCAGCTTCTCATTCATCTCAGGCTGTTAACTACCCAATAGTGAGGAGAATTCTGGCTCTTCTTATCCGTCTGGATCTTTCAGCTCCCAAGAGGCTCTTTAAGGCATTTTGTTGTTTTATTTAACTTATTATGAATGACTCAAGCACAAAATGAATAACTAATGTAAAAAAAAATGCTTTTTTACTTTAAGTTTTAAATGTGAATGAGCTTTTATTTTTCCTTCCACATAAAATGTACAAAAAAAGTGATAAAACATTTTAAAAAAACACAATTATTTACTAATAAACTTTTAAAGTGAAACAACACAAAATACTCCAACCACAGGAGAATAATCTCACTTTTTTGGTGCATGCTCTCCTAAATTTAAACCCAGTTGAACATTTGGGGAGGGAGTTTACAAAAATGGACATCAGTTCCAGACAGCGGATGCATTTTAGAAACACTCACATCAGACATGCCAAAAGAAATGTTGAGGGTTTTATTTCAATCCTTTAAATTCGGAATACAAGTTTGGGGTTTGGTTTTTACAGGGAAAGCATAATTACAGAGTTAAGCATTTTTTGTGGAAAGGAAAGGGAAGCTTGTGGTAACCGAGGAGTGGAACTTGTGAAATATTGGCATGTGAAAAGATAAGTGTCACGCGCATCTTGTCACATCAACGGCTTTTATGTAGTCCGAACAGTTTCCTCTCGCACTCAGATCAGGTGGTTCACAGAAGTGAAAGTCATCCAGAGGTGAAAAGCAAAATAGCTGTTGTCAACTGCCAACTGATAATGCCCTCTAAACAAATCTTAACGATCTACTTCTTTTAACATGCAAAGACACATCTTCCTGCAGGTGCTGTGCATACAGACAATGATAAAGACACACAGCTGTGCACACAGTTATGTACAAATAAATGGATGTATTGTGTAGGAACGGAAACAAGAAAGGATTCAGACAGTCTGAACACTGAATCCTCCCAAATCACAGGTAAAGTCAACTTTGAGTAAAAAAAAAAATAGTGTTAAAGGAAGGTCAACTATTCATCAAAGTGCAACTCATTATTATTGGTCTGAAATTAACAAAACTTGAGAAGTGGAGAGAGAGTTTGTTATGAATGAATGATATTTCCTAAAGAGCACTTGAGAGAGGAATCCCATGCATGTGGTACAGGTATACAGAAGTAAAAGTATTCATTACTGAGATATTTTTAGTCACCTATGTAACATGGAAATTAGACAGGAATACAAAGAATGTACTATCCCCTACAATTCAATTCAATTCAATTTTATTTATATAGCCCAAAATCACAAAGGAATTTGCCTCATTGGGCTTCAAAATATAAACAATTGTTAAAAACTAAACAGACTACATAAACTGGTTATCCCTGCCCTTAGACCCTCCCTCCCGGTAAGGGAAAACTCCTAAAAAAATCTGAGTCAGGAAAAAAAGAAGACACCTTAGGGATTCCCACATGAAGGAGAGATCCTATCCCAGGACAGACAGGCGATACCAGAACAGTCAAAGAAAAATTAGCTTCTACAACTATGTATCTAAGAGTTCATTCAGATAGAGCTGAGGGACGAGTGATGATGAAGTCCATAGTCAAGATGAAGCAGAAGTGCAGTCCACGACCAGGAGGCAGATGACCCAGCAGGAATCACTCTCACTCAGAGATGCAGGATGGTGTCGGGGGCGTGGTCCACGGCCAAGAGTGGGAGCGTGGGCGATCCACCGGGGATCTGAAATCTCTCCCGCTCCCCAGAGGAGAGTGGGAAAGAAGAACAACATGTGAATGGAACTGCACCAACAAAAGCATGGAGAACTAAATACAATAAATAATAAAGAATAGAAGAGAGGAGAAGTAGATGAGAATAGAGAACAGAACCCCAGAGCTGATCTGAAAAATAACGCTGATAGAAAATCTAAATTTATATTTAAACGCATCAATATTAATTTATTAATCTAGCCTCACAAGGACCACAGGAGAGGGAATATTCTCTGATTACTAGCTAGCCTGGCAGAACGCCTGTCCAAAGAGGAATGTTTTAAGGCTAGTTTTGAAGGTAGAAACTGTGCTGGCCTCTCTGACATGAGCTGGGAGCTTATTCCATAGAACAGGGGCTTGATGGCTGAAGGTTCTACCTCCAACTGTACTTTTAGAAATTCTAGGAACTACAAGCAGTCCAGCATTTTGTGAACGAAGTGTTCTGACTGGTTGGTAAGGAACTATGAGATCTCTAATATAGGATGGGGCCACACCATTCAGGGCCTTATAGGTTAACAGGAGGATTTTGAACTTGATCCTGGATTCAACTGGTAGCCAGTGGAGAGAAGCTAACACAGGAGTGATGTGTTCTCTTCTACTAGTTCCTGCTAACAATCGTGCTGCTGCATTCTGGACAAGCTGAAAACTTTTTAAAGAACTTTTCGGGCATGCTATTAGTAAAGAGTTACAGTAATCCAGTCTAGACGTAACAAATGCATGGATGAGTTTTTCAGCGTCACTTTTAGATAACATATTCCTGATCCTAGCTATATTACGTAGATGAAAAAATGCAGTTTTACAAGCTTGAGATATGTGAGCCTTAAATGATAAATCCTGGTCAAATAAAACCCCTAAGTTTCTGACTGAAGAATTGGAGGCAACATTTACACCATCCAGGGAGACTATCTGATCTGAGAGAGCATCTCTCAGGTGTTTAGGACCCAGTATCATGACCTCAGTTTTTTCTGGGTTCAGGAGGAGGTAATTAATTGTCATCCAGGTCTTAATGTCTCTGATGCATGAATTCAGTTTCTCTAGGTGGTCATTCTGGTCAGGTTTAATGGATAAATACAGCTGTGTATCATCTGCATAACAGTGAAAGTTAATGCTATGTTTCCTGATTATGTTTCCTAAGGGCAGCATGTAAAGCGTGAACAGAATGGGCCCTAGAACTGAGCCCTGAGGGACTCCGTAGCTAACTCTAGTACAATGAGAGGACTGTCCATTTACATTAACAAACTGGTGTCTATCAGATAAATAGGATTCAAACCACTGGAGGGCAGATCCCCTGATCCCTATGTCATGCTCTAGTCTCTGGAGTAAGATGCTGTGGTCGATGGTATCAAAGGCTGCGCTGAGGTCTAACAGGACCAGAACAGAGATTAGTCCCTTTTCTGAAGCCAATAACAAGTCATTAGTAACTCTGACCAGTGCAGTTTCAGTGCTATGGTGAGGTCTGAACCCTGACTGAAAATCTTCAAAGTGATTATTGTCCTGTAGGTGGCACTGCAGCTGCTTTACTACAACTCTTTCTAGGATTTTAGATATGAATGGGAGATTAGATATTGGTCTATAGTTGGCTAGAATGTCAGGATCCAGGCTGGGCTTTTTTAAAAGAGGTTTAACAACAGCATATTTAAAAGACTGAGGCACATAACCAGTCTCTAGAGAGGTATTTATTATGGTTAATATGGATTCACTAATAAGGGGGAAGATTTCTTTAAAAAGTTTAGTGGGGATTGGGTCTAAGAGACAAGTGGAGGTTTTAGAAGACGTAATAACTGATGCTATTTCTGCTTGGTCGACAGCAGTAAAGCAGTCTAATGTTACAGACGTTTCTATGGATGCCTTTATTTCTACGACTTCTGCCTGCTTTGGGTCGATAGTGGGAATAACCACATTTAGCTTCTGTCTAATATTTGAGATTTTATTATCAAAGAATTGAAGGAAATCTTCAGAGCTGATAGTAGCAGGAATATGTGGTTCAACCGAGCTGTGGCTGCTGGTCAGCCTGGCTATAGTACTAAAGAGAAATCTTGGATTATTTGCATTTTCTGCTATTAAAGTTGAGTAATATTGAGTTCTCGCTTTACGCAGGGATTTTTTATAACTTAAGAGGCTACATTTCCAAGCATTCAGAGAGTGCTCTGATCCGGAACGGCGCCATTTTCTTTCTAATTTACGAGTTATTTGTTTTAGGGAACGTGTTTCAGCGTTAAACCACGGTGCTACTCTGTTTTGTCTAACAAGCTTAAGCTTCAGAGGGGCAACAGCATCAAGTGTTCCTCTGAGGGCTTGCATGGTATCATTGACAAACTGATCATTATCAACGGGGCTTAAAGTGCTCTGAGAATATTTATCCAAAATGTTACTAAACATTGGTTGGACTGCAAGTTCAAATTCGGACACAGAATGTTCAGATAATGTTTATTTAAGCTCTTTCTTATTTTTTGGAGCAGTAGCATTTTCTAATATAAACTGAAAGGTAATTAGAAAATGATCAGAGAGTATGGGGTTATGAGGAAGGACATTCAGCTGGCTAATCTCAACTCCATGAGTTAAAACAAGGTCCAGGGTGTGCTTATGACAGTGAGTAGGTTGATTTACATTTTGTGTGAAACCAACATTTTCTATTAAAGCCGCAAATGCGTTTCCAAGACAGTCACTGGAATCATCAATATGAATATTAAAATCTCCTGTAATTATGATTTTGTCAGAATCTAAAATAATATTTGTTAAAAATTCAGAAAACTCAGATAAAAATTCTGAAAACGGGCCGGGAGGGCGATAAATAATTATAAATAAAACTGCTTTTTGAGTTTTTCTGTTTGGGTGATTTATAGATAGTACAATGCTCTCAAATGAATTATAAATGTGTTTAACTTTAATGTTAAGGAGTAAGGATGACTCTGAAATTACTGCTAACCCACCTCCTTTCCCAGTAATCCTGGATTTCTGATAGTTATTATAGCTAGGGGGGGTTGCTTCATTCAGCCGAACATAATCATCCTGTTTTAGCCAGGTTTCTGTTAGAGCTAGCAGGTTAAGTTTATTATCATTAATCAATTCATTAACTAACAGGGACTTTGAGGAAATTGATCTAATGTTTAGTAGCCCACATTTAATGACATCATAATTTTTGTTTCTGTGATTCATTCCGTTCATTTGCCTTCCAGCACATAAGCTAACACTAGGAGCTGCTGGGCTAGCCCTGTTTGGGGTTAGCATCGGTGCTAAAGGCCGCTCAGGGGAGAGTTTTAAACTACTGCTCTCTCCCCGGGTCTCCTCTCTGAGTTGTCAGGCTGCATGGCTAAAGCTAGCAGAAATGTTTCTGGACAGACGAGCCACTCCGTCCAAACTGGGGTGAATGCCATCTCTGCGCATGAGACCGGGCTTTCCCCAAAACATGCTCCAGTTATCCACATAGCTAACGCCGTTTTCTGGGCACCATTTAGCTAACCAGCGGTTAAATGATGAAAAGCGGCTGTACGTTTCATCACTGACTTTGTTTGGGAGAGGACCAGAGAAAACTACTGTGTCGGACACAGATTTAGCCAGTTTACACACCGATTCTACGTTTAATTTAAGAATCTCTGATTGTCTTCGTCGGGCGTCGTTGCCCCCTGCATGAATTACGACCCGACGGAACCTCGCCTTACTCTGGGCTAACATTCGGAGATTTCCTTTGATGTCACCAACTCTGGCTCCCGGGTAACATCTAACTGTAGCTCCCTTTAGCTTTACGTGTCTGACTTCGGAGGAGCCGATGACCAGGGTTTTCGGTTCAGTTGGTGCGTTACTGAGCGGAGAAAACCTGTTACACACAGGGAGCTCCGTGTGTTCTACGTGCCTTGATTTAGCTCTCTGCTTCTTCCCAACCTGTATAAACTCATCCTGGGGGTTCTCCGACTGCTGAGAAGGCGGTGGAATGCTAGCTAAGTCAACTTTACTAGCGCGGCTAGCGCTCCAAGTAACAACAACATGGCTAGCTGGTTTAGCTTCCATTGAGCTAAGACGCGCTTCCAGCTGTTCGAGCCTGGATAACAGGTCAGAGATCAGACTACAGTTGACACAGCTACCATTATCTCCACTAAATGAGGCGGGATCCCGACTAAACATATGACAAGTGGGGCAGGAAAGAGGGGTGAGAGCCGGAGAGGTAGAAGACATGCTAGGACAATCACTGGTTTACGCTCACCAGAATGGCGTCCGGTGTAGGGCGCCTCTGCCCCGTTGATGTAGGCTCAGGAGGCTATAGCCCCAAACGGCGTCTTTCTGAGTCACGTTTGGCGTCCCTCCGAACACAGCTGTCAGACCATGACGTTCTGCGGAAGTCTACAACTGTAATGTACTTCTGAGTGGTGTTTATACTTTTCAAGCAACACGATTGTGTCCAGCTCTTATTTTTAGCATGATCTGCATCCCGCTCAGACACGAGCAGCATCTGAGAGCGCTCAGGCACATGAAAGGCAGAGGAGGAAGGGATGAGTTTGTCCTTTAAACAGAAGCAGGGAATACAAAGACGACAAAATTTAATTAAAAAAGAAACAAACTGTATTCTCTAGTGCTGTAAAATATTTTTCACTGATAATTACTCTCTTTTCTATCTAGTTGTCTGCTCTCTCTCTCTCTGTGTGAAGTTTGGTATTTCTTAACTTCTTCAGTAACTTTCATTATTTTTAGTGTTAAAATATAGTTTTCTGGACAGAGTTTTCTGTGTAGTCGCATACTCCAATTGCTGAAATAAATTCAAATTAATTAACGCAATTTGCCTGCGATTGCACTCCGGGGGTAACTTTTCCGTTGCGGGTGATGTCATCAGCAGGTGCAGGATTCTGATGTGACAGAAGCGATTCTGCTCCAATGGCCGTTTGACCACTGCAACATGAGCGATTACGAATTGCGTGGTAGTATAAACCAGCCTTAAGGGGAATGTTTCTCTGCCATAGAATCATTTTGGATTATTTGGATTAATTCTAGTCAAAAGTACCGCTATCGAGCAGCAAGAAGCCAAGTGTACTTGAGTAAAAGTTTAATTTTTCGATCAGAGTTGCATTCAATTAAAAGTAAAAAGGAAGCCGTATTGTGACAACTCTCACAAGTGCAATTTAATCAAAAAGTTACTTAAGTAAATGTAATGGAGTAAATGCAACGAGTTACTATCTACCTCTGCCAAATAGTGGCCTAAACTCTGCCCTCTTTCTATCCGGTCTGTGGTAACCAGAGAAACAGTCGTGGTGTTGTTTGTGTTTGAACCATTTTTTTCTGGTTTTGTTAGATTCCTGAGTTCAGATCATCTGTTTCTTTTTGCATTTATTTAATTTGGGTGCTGGGAAATAAGGACCATGCAATAGGTCAATTCCACACAAAAGGCAGGAGGCATGGCACAGAGTTAAAATACATTTTTATTACAAAAATTCTAAAAACACAATTAAAAGAGTTCAATAAAAACACAATCACAGCACAAACTAAAGGGGGGGCAGTAGGCTTAGTCCCGGTTTAGCTACGGGAGGTGGAGGCCCTCAAAACAAAACAACTAAAATATAATTACCCCACTCACATGATCTGCACACTCACACTTGTGAATCCCTTCACCAGGACAAGACACTCCAATAGGGGGGAATGCCTCCACCTGGGCACGAGATTGGCACCTGAGTCCTCAGCACTGAGGGAGTGGGGCAAAAAAAAGAATTCAAATTCATACACACAAAAGAAAACATAAAAGAAAACGCTTTAGGCATGAGTGGGAGCTGAGCTGAACGGCTCACGCAACTCCACCGAATTCAAAAACTCATCCAATCATTAAAACCACAACCTTAAAAGCAGGCTGCTAGAAGGTTTAGGGTTAAAGGTCTGGAGGTTAAATCCGCTCCTGTTCAGTTGTGGACTTTGCCCGTCTAGATCCATAAATCGGAAGTCACAATTCACATTTACGGCCCTGTTGCCATTTTGTCTGACATCACTGTGAAAAGAGCCTATTGGGAAAATAGGTACCTCTTGGCACAAATTATAAACTAATACTGTAAATTTTAATCATTTAACCCTGTGAGATTAATGGTTTCTTAGATGGAATGCAAATGATGCAAAACAAACAAAAAAACAGGGATTTAAAATGTTTGAAAATACTTATTTGATGGAAAATTATTAAATTCCCACTCCGATCATCACAGACTGTCAGGCGTCAGGGCCTGCCATCTACCTAAGACACTGATTCACCACACATGCTCATCACCTCATCAGACGACCAGTTAAAAGCACATCCACGCCCACCAGCCAACGTCGGTTCGTCTGTTCCACTCCGGTAGAGTATACCGACCTAGAGTTGCTACCAAGCCACGTAGTGAATCAAAGCCTTGTTACTGCCCACGCTCTGTCATTAACTTCTGTTTTTCTTGTAAAGGATCATCCCAGACTTCCCCTCGTCACGCCACAGACCAACCACCCGCCATCCAGGAATCTCTGCCCTGCTCAAAATAAACTACCTTCCTGCATTTGGGTCTTCCACCACAAGTTCCCAACACAGACCCTTGCATCTATCCAGTGCTGCACTGACATTTCTGTATCCCGAATCATGTTGTAAGTAAAGAGCTGTCAAAAGAACTGCACAAGGCATGGAACGGACGTAAGACTATATGTATTTGTGGTTATTGAATTGCAATTGATTTTCTGTTGTATTTGGCAATCAAAAATCTGTCAAAATGTAAAAAAAAATAAAAATGACTACCTGTGTACTTTATTATTCAAAATAAAACATATTTTTCTTTAACCAGAGCATCACACTGACGGAGTTAAAAAGCCATAGCCATAGCCAGAGCTGCAGGCTGCAGACCCCTGGTTTAGATAATACATTTGATTAATGTGGGTTAAGATAAGATGCGCAGCTTGTTAGTTTGCAGTTTCACCCACTTTTGTTTTTCTGCTCCAAGGCATTGTCACAACAATTTGAAGTTATCTCAAAAAAGTTTCAGTTAGTCTTGAGGAAAAAAAGGAAGGTGATTTGAAACCACAACTGATGACATAAGTGCTCATAATCTTTGGCACAGTCTTTACATACACATGACTGGAGGGAAGATCAGCTTAGCTTACAGGATATGAAATGTGTTAAACCACAACTGATGTGTTCTCCTACAATTCTGCGTTGTCAGGAAGAAACCGAGAATGGTAGACTCACAAAAACTACACAAAACACTTCGCTATACCTCTTTTTTCATTTTCTGTTCCGTAAATAAAATTTTCCCACAGTTATTGTGACCATATTCACCCTACCAACTGCTTCTGTCAAAATATTTTGCCCGTCTTAGGAGTCACTGATGTGCTGCTGCAAAAGGTATGACCATGTCTCCAAGTAGGCTGACCAGAGTGGTTCGATTGTGGTCAAAATTATGTGTGAAAAAATGTTTTATTCTTATCATTGTATAAATGTATTTAAAATGTTAATCCAAACTGTAGCTTACAGAGAGGTTCTTCCCCTTTTAGGAACAGATGTTAAGTGTCCTGTCCAGCTTCCTTCCTCACGCTAGGGTGAAAGGGTTTACCATGCACTGTCCCCAGCAGGAGGGCAGGATGGTGATTTGAATGTAAATGTTCCTAGATAGTATGTTTCATGACACCTCCGATCAACTGTTTTGAGTCCCCAGCAGGAGGGCAGGATGCTGATCGAATGTAAATGTTATCTTTCGTGACACCTCCGATCAACTGTTTGATTGTTGAACCTCCAATGAACATTTGACTTTGCTTCTTTGTTTGAATGTTGTAACCTCCCACTTGTGCTTTTCAATAAAAGAAGCAAGGCAAGGATCAGTTCTTTGAGGAAAAGGATGATGGCACAATCTCCCCATCATACTTGTTCCTTCCTTATGCATAAGTAACTTTGCTTGTTGGTTTGGTCATTTTACTGAGTTCTCTTTATCTCTCTAGTGTCGAGGTGAATTTCCCTGACATTATGTCTTCTGGGATAAAGAATAAAGTAGATTTTTAGACAAAAATCAATGTTATCAATTCACTTTAGCAGACGTGTACACCACTGAATCATCTTTCTCACTGACATCTGGAGGACTCTTTAATGTTTTTTCTTTTAATTTTTTGTTTTAATGTTAGGAGATTAAAAGCCTCCTGCATCAGATTAACCCTCATGCTCTCTTATACATTGATGTGTTATCTCTCCCATGATAAAGGTGGATAGGGATTTATGTCTTCCACGGGCACTGATATATAAATCTTTTTTTAAAAAAGTTCAGCACACTGTCTTGTGTTTTCCCAGAACCACTGAAAACAACTGTTATCAAACCTCTCCTAAAAAAGGACAGTCTAGACAAAACTCAAATGAACAACTACAGACCGATATCAAACCTGCCATTTTTAAGTAAGATCATTGAAAAAGCTGTTTTCCATCAGCTAAATGAATTCCTAATAAATAACAACTGCTATGATGTCTTCCAGTCCGGCTTCAGACAGAACCACAGCACTGAAACGGCTCTGACCAAAGTGACTAATGACATACGTTTGAATACAGACAGTGGAAATATGTCAGTGCTAGTTTTACTGGATCTCAGTGCTGCGTTTGATACAGTCGACCACGCAATACTACTCAGACGACTGGAAAACTGGGTGGGTCTCACTGGGCCAGTACTAAACTGGTTCAAAACGTACTTAGAAAACAGGAAATATTTTGTGTCAATTGGTAACTTCACTTCTGAGCCAATAGAAATTACATGTGGAGTGCCCCAAGGCTCCATCCTGGGACCACTTCTATTTAACATCTACATGCTCCCACTGGCCCAGGTTATAAAGAACAACAACATTAGTTACCATAGCTATGCAGATGACACACAGATATATATTAGACTGACACCAGGAGACCGAGGCCCTGTACAGGCTCTTGGTAAATGCATTGAGGACATTAATGACTGGATGTGTCACAACTTACTTCAATTAAACAAAAACAAAACTGAGGTTATTGTCTTTGGGGCTAAAGAAAAAAGGTTAGACGTCACTACAGAGCTTCAATCTATTCAACTAAAAACTACCAACCAGGCCAGAAACTTGGGTGTAGTGATAGACACAGACCTAAATTTTGATAAACACATTAAGGCAGTCACTAAATCAGCCTATTATCATCTCAAAAATATCTCAAGGATTAAAGATCTGATGTCTAAGCAGGACCTGGAGAAACTAGTGCATGCTTTCATCTTTAGTCGACTTGATTACTGTAACAGTGTTTTTACAGGACTACCAAAAAAATCCATCAGGAAACTGCAGCTTATTCAGAACTCTGCTGCTCGGGTTCTCACAAGGACCAAGAAAGTAGACCACATCAGTCCAGTTCTGAGGTCTTTACACTGGTTACCTGTCTGTCAGAGGATAGACTTTAAAGTTCTGTTACTGGTTTATAAAGCTTTGAATGGTTTAGCACCAAAATACATGACTGACCTCCTGACCCAGTATGTACCAGCCAGACCTCTCCGGTCATCAGGATCCGGTCTTTTATCAGTTCCTAGAGTCAGAACTAAACATGGAGAAGCTGCATTCAGCTTCTATGCACCACAGATCTGGAACAGACTTCCAGAAAACATTAGATCAGCTGAAATACTCAGTGTATTTAAATCCAGGTTTAAGACTCACATATTCTCAGCTGGAATTGATTAATATGTATTCAAAAGTTTACGTCCGCACTTTTTATCTATGCTTGTTTTAAATTAAAATCTTTTTACTTTTTTTACTTTTATTTTAATGATTTGAATGATGATGAATGACATTTTTACTATTTCTTTTGATTGTTTCTTTTAATGTTTTATGTAAAGCACTTTGAATTGTCTCTGTACATGAAATGTGCTATACAAATAAACTTGCCTTGCCTTGCCTTGTGGGGTCAAGATGATTCCATTTTTAATGTAAACATGCCTAGGATAGCAAAAACTGAAGCAAACAATAATTCAAAATCATTTTCTACAAGTAGTAGAACAATGCAACAATGTGCGAGAACAGGAAGGTCGCGGGTGTCCTTCACATTGAATGAATTTTAAAATGCCTCTCCTCCTCAAGGTGGTCTTTACTATTGTGTTTTTCCACATTCATTTTTAACATCTGTCCGTGGACAATAGATAAAAAATAGTCGGGGGTTAATTTAATGTGCACTGTCAGAGAGAAATAAATAGATTTTAGATTAAAGTTAGCTTTTAAAGCCAATAACAACACATAATCACAGATGATTTAAAATCTTGTTTATTTTGACATCAGAGTGGTTGCAACCATTTCTAAATTTAAGTGGATGGATGGATGGATGGATGGATGGATGGATGGATGGATGGATGGAAGGATGGATGGATAGACGGACGGAATGGTGTCCCAAGGAAATGGGAGAAGACATCAAAGGTTCAAAATGTTGCATCTCAGTCATAAATTAGTTTCTGTCTGTACTCAAAGGTGGCTCTCATCTTCTCTTTAATCAGAACTTTTCTGAAGAGTAAGAGTATAATGATTCTTCATTTTAACAACTCAATTTATATCACAATTTGTGGTTGCCAATACAATTCATAGCAGATCTGTATGGAGAGAAAACAGTCTCACTCAATTCATGTGTGTGTAATTCTTGATTTGTAAGTCATGCAATCTTACATTTTGTATGTACTCTGTGTACTTCCTATTGTGTATTCACATGTACAAAAATTACAAAAAATCTTTAAAAAGTACACATCAGTCAACTGATACAGCCACCAAACCACATTTACGCACAAATCAGACATGAAATCCTTCATTAAAATGCTGCTAGAATACTGGGTTATCAGAGTTTTCTTATCAGCTGCCTTGAACTTAGATTCTGAATAATTTCTGGTTAAAACTTGAAAATTTTCCAACTTTTATAAACAGATATGGCCCAATAATTAACATTGAAAACATCTCCTAATATACAGTGGATTTATAGAAACAGTTTGGTGGTTCATCACTGCCCAGTACCAACTACTTATCTGTATCAGGTATTTTCAGCAATTCAGAAATTGGTCTCCTTGTAATTAACAATGAGTAAGAGGTGGATGGCAAGAAAAGATACAGAGTAATAGACCTTGTGAACCATGAAATTGTACCCCAGGAACAATAGTTGGACTGTAGCTTGTCAAAAACTGGAAACTTAATGAAGATAATTTGATAACTAAGCAAAAGAAAATTGACAATATGGCTGTAAACAAGGGAAACAAGGCTTATTAAAACAGGAATGTGATGAACATGTTGCTAAATTCATGCAGTCAAGAGTGAGCTGAGTGACCTGTTTTTTTATTCCCTGATCAGAAAGTTATTGCCTGATTTTCGTTTTGCACCTTAGATTTAAACATTAGCTGGCAGACATGTATGGGATCAGACTTGTCTCTGACCTGAGCTCCAAAGTTTACTGCTGTGTCAAGTCCTTTTTCTAGCTGATGTCAAATCCTGGGAGCAGCACTCACTCTGCAGCCCCGTCTGCTTGGGAAATTCTGAACGTCTCATATTACCTCCAGAAACCAGTTTCAATAAATCCATCTATTGAGCCAATAAATGTTGTTGAATGTTCTGACAAACTCCTCACATGTAAGCAATTGGCACTCAGCCTGGTATTTCATCACACCCATCAACTTTAAAAGGACCAAATTTCCCTGGGTTCAGGAAATGCTAAAAACAATTTTTGTGTTATTTCTGTTTAGATACGAGGCAAAAAGGGAACAAAAAAGGAAACAAACACTAAATGAAAATCAACTTCACAATAAAGAAGCACAAAAACAAGCAAACTCATGTCAGAGAAAAATATTTCCATGGTTGCAATATTTTTACATGGTCATGTAAATCTTATAAAATATTACAGTTTTCATGAACCAAAAAAAGTATTAGAAAGATGATGTAATCACTGCTGAGACACATGACACCAGAATGCATAGCATCATTATTCTTCATATTAACACAGTTATTCTTCTGACTTTATTCCGCTGACACACATTGCAATATCTCAGTAGCAGCCAACTTTCAAACAAAGACCAACACCCAAATGTCTCAGTTACACATTTCAACATCCCTGACTGTGTAGTTTTCCAACACGAGATCTGGGAAAATCCGAAGATTTTTTTTTTTGGTGGAGCATGCAACATCTGCCTGATTTAACAGGAAAGATGACATAATGGGGGAGAATCACGGGACCTACAAAGGATAATGTGTTGTGATTAAAGCTCTTGAGAAAACAGATTAGGCAGGGATGTTTGGAATTTTGATGAGCATGATTGAAGGCCAAACATATGCAGATGTCTTTTACAGTAAGTTGCTAAAGATAGCTGCCTTACTTCATGTGTCTTCATGATGAAATTCCAGGAATGTGCTTGATAGTCCCAGTATATCTACCAAGTAAACAAAGCCACAAGTAGCTGATCTGATGCTTGTGGAAAAAGAGAAAGATATTTTTTATGAAAATCGTCACATGGTGCAATAACAGCTCATGGGCCCTGGCAGCTACTGTGAATAGTTTAAAAATAAAAATTGGCTCCTTCGACTTTACAAAGTCACTCCTACATTAAATTCCAATCATTCAAAGATATTTTTTCATGGATGGAATGAGGGGTCTAAACTTGCAATTACTGGTAGCAATTCTGAGCCAAGGGAGACGCCTAGAAACACTTCAAATAAAAGTCAAAGAAACCACTTGCTGTATGAGTTTATCCATGTATTGCCTCAAAATAGAACTCACACAATTTCTCAAACTTTTGCTGAGTAGTTTGTTGCCACAATTGATATGTCTTACTAGATTGGAAATCCTGTGACATGCAGCGTGACAGACATGCGGCATTACTATGCATTGAGTCTTCCCGAGTGATGAACGGCGGAGGATCAAGTATGTACGAAAAGAACCATAAAAGGGGATGCAATGTTTTGCAATCAACTTCAAAAACCTGGACAACAAACAAATACAATAGGAATCATCACAGGACAGGAATCGCATTTTAAAGGAGATAAATCAGGCTTGGAAGGGTGAAGTGGGTGCTAAAGTGGGTGCGAGCAACTCGCGAATAAGCAAGCTAGCTTGATTCTTCGATGTATGTTTTTAATAATGTTTGATGTTTTAAAACATGGCTGATGTTATTGGAGCACAAAACCTGATGGAAATTCATGTGGGCAATAAATGATGCACAGGATGCACGTTGCTGTCCTGGCGAAGTAGCGCGTAGATAGCTACTTTAAGAGCCTATGAGACTTAATCTTATTGTCAGTCGCACTCTTTTTTTTTTTTTTTTTTGGTAAGAAAGTGAAAGTGAGGTCACACATAATTTTGAAATATGAGCCACTAGTCTTGAGCTTCTTTCTTAGTTGAACAGAACAGAGAAAGCCATCTGCCATTCATGCTATTGAACATCAATCTCTCTCCTTTCTGGGCTTGGGTGACAAGCATTTACAAGCACAGTCATATACAGTAGATTTTAGCACAAAAGCACATTCAAAAATCATGGATATTTAGAAGCTGTTAATTTGACAGCAATGCCTTACCTGTAGCAGTAGAAGGCGCAACTGTTGCACTATTTACAGAATAAACTTTGTAGATAATAAACATGTCACGAGATTAATCATTTTCCAAGCTTTAATTTGAGCCATATTTTATAAACCTTACCCCGGCATACTATATGCTCAAGCATACACTCACAAATGTTACACAAGGAGGGTGGGGCCAGTAATCTTCTGTCTCATACTCCATCCCTGGTGGGGGGACCAGCCCCTCAGCAGCGACGGCTGTGTCCCTTGGGTGCTAGCTTCCCGAGCTTTGCGGTCCTCTCTCCAGGCAATGAGAAGGATCCTTGAGTGTTCTGGCAAGACTAGCCCATGGGCCACGATCACATCACATCTGAATCTGTGGTGCTGGTTCTGGTCCTTGCCTCTGAGCACTGGACCTTTTTCAAATTCAAATAGTGGGGAAGCTTGGTTGGCCCATTTTTAACACACTCATAGGGAACCCCCCAGTTCTCTTGGGCGTCCTCCTCTTGGGTGCAGGAGAGTGAAGGTTTGTGCCCAGGTTTGGGGTGAAGGGATACTCAGAACTCCCAAGTGGTGGTAATCTGCTTGTCTGGGGCTGGTTGGGGCCCTACAGTGGATGGGGCCTTGTGGTGGGCCCCCGATGTGACAGGAGAACTGTTCTCTGGCTGGGCTTGGGCTCACGCTTTTCATGCTCCTTTGCCCCCCTGCTGACTGGTGCTGGAGGACACTGTGGTGGTTTAGCTGGCCCTGGTTTATGTTGGGTTGCCCGCTAGGCAGATGTCTTGGGGGGCCCTAAAATTCACTTTGATATCACTGCTTGTTACATCCCATGGGGGTAAACCCAGCTCAGGTCTGTTGAAACTGGACACCAAAAAAATAGAAGGAAAACAGTTTATTAAATAAAGAAAACCCTGTGTCCCGAAATGAACAAATATCATATAATTAGTGTGCTGGTTGAAAAAAGAAAGGGAGTTGTCCAAACATAAAATAAGTCAGGGAGATTGCTGACCCAGCCATGTCGAACATTGGAATCAGCTCACTACTCAGGGCTGCCCAAACCAAAACTACCTAATCAAAAGAAATAAATAATGCCCACAAATCAAGACTACCAAGGTCCAACCCAAAAATAACATAACAAAAGCCAGCAATGAATTATCAACATCTGGTTCAGGACGTAATATCAAATATTTATACCCTACAATCATAGATTCAGGTCATTAAGGATCATGACGATCAGTGATGTAATCGAATTTCAAACATCCACAAACAAGTCATTTATATTAATCATCAGTACCAAAAATCTAAATATACTCAGTCAATTATCATCAGGAAAACATGATCCACATCAATCAATACCAGAAGCCCAAGCATATTCAGACCATCATCACCAGAAAAAATCCCCCGCACCAACCAGCAGAAATCCAGAGCACAACAAATGATTATCTCTAATCATCTGAATATATTCTAGACCCGATCAAGAAGATCGATAAAAATCTCCAACAACTTGTGGTTCTGCCCCCCTGCCCCCTCTAAAAAAAAGCACCCACACACTTTTCAACCTTCTTTTTTTCCCTTTTCTTGTTTACCTTTATCCCTCATCTCTAACATTCCAATGTCTCAGGGAAGGTTTTCATTCATGCAGGTGGCATAGTCTTGAGGTTGAGTCATAGCAATGACTTAACCATAGGAATTAAATTTTTTAAGATTCAACTTTCTCCTTTTCTCTTCTTTTATTCAATGCTCAGGTCAACTAAAATGTATACAACCATAGTTCATATAAATAAAGTTTAGCCTCAAATACAGATGAGGTTTATACAGATAAACAACTTGTGTGTCAGAAGATGCATAATCCTCTATACAATATATCCAACACAAGAGGCCTCAAGCTCTTATATGTTTGCTCAGCTGCTGGACAGGACAAGTTAAAGAAAAAAAAAGTTTTGCTCACACAGAATTTTTAATATGAGAAATATAATTCAGTTCAGAGTGTAAAAGAACACCCAGGTTTCTCACACAGTGAGAAGATTTCAAATTCTGAAGATGAGGTAAAAACCTCTCTCTCTATTGTCTTCAGGAACGGTGATTTGTCCTGGTTGAGCTGTAAGAGGTTCTCTGCCATCCATGACTTTATATCCAAAATACAATTTAAAAGAGTGTTTGTAGGATTAAGGTTATCAGGAGACACGGCGATGTAAAGCTGAGTATCATCAGCGTAACTGTGAAAATTAACGCCATGTCTCCTGATGACATGCCCAAGAGGCAACATGTATAAGTTAAAAAGTATGGGACCTAAGATCGACCCTTGGGGAACCCCACAACTTGTTTGTATAGAGACAGTAATTCTAACGTGTTTACATCACGGGACTGTGATGGCCGCTTTGTTTCAGTTGTTCCGCTCTCGTTTCGTTTCATATTCAGACTGAGGAATCTCAGAGAGCCCCTCCTTGAACTGCCACCTTAACGTGGTGAAGGGGTTTGAGTGCTTGAGTGATCTCAGGAGCTATGCTGTCAGGGGAGTTCTGCCCCAGGTAGGGTCCCCCATGGCAAACAGGTCCTGGGTGACGTGCCAAACAAAGAGCGGTTCAGAACCCCCTTAATGAGTGTCAAGATCAGAGATCCAGTTACGTCACCCGGATTGGTGTCAGCGGGGCCCCACCCTGGAGCCAGGCCTGGGGTTGGGGTCGGCGGCGAGCGCCTGGTGGGCTCCTTCTACGGGTCCCAGTCGGGTCCAACCCGAAGGAGCATGGAATTTGGCTTTTGGGACATGGAATGTCACCTCTCTTCGGGGGAGGAGTCTGAGCTGGTGCAAGAGGTTGAGAGATACTGGCAAAGTCAGGGCCCGAGGGCCAGATCCGGCCCACCGGGTAATTATATCCGCCTCTCCAGATCATATTATTATTAATGGCACGATGTTATCTTGCCATTATTTATAACTTGCATAATTTTGCTAAAATGCATTTTTATGGAGAGTAAAATATTGAAAGTTATTTAGGGTTTAAGATGATTTTTTATGGATTAATATTCCTGCCTTTTTATTATTCACAATCATGTTAAAACGTTACAGCTTTAAGGTTTTAAAAAGGGCATGCCTGGACTGGCCTCTGTGCGAACGCCAGAGCCTCTACCCTTTTACCCCCCCCCCACCCCACCCCCACTACTTTGGCTTGTGGCTGGACTGGGAAGCGGTTGCTGGACCCTGGATGTGCTGACGGCATCATTGCACCGCCTCAGTAAACGGACGACTGCAGCGTCCAGGAGCGTACAGTGCTGGAAGTCTGGAAGTTTGCACTGAGGCGAGAAGTCAGCCACCCAGGACTGCTGGGACCACCAGACATCTTAACCACTGTTTAGCCTTGTGTGAATATGTGTGAATGTGTACTTTATAATTTTGTGTATCCTTTTAATCTATTTTAGAGCTAGCCCCCTGCAAGAACTGGGTTTTCAGGTGGTGGAGTGGACTTACGTGTGTTGTGATCCCTGGGTTGGACTTCCCCGTCCCTTCACTATTGTTGAGCATGGTGCACGTGTGTGAGGTGATTTATTTTGGGTATCCCTCCCCACCTGTTGACCCAGTCTGGTAGGTGCAGGAAGGCTGAGCATATTTTAATTTTAATAAATTATACATTTTAAAAACTCCTCAAAACTGCAGCCGTGCCCTGTGTGATCCTGCGTCTTAAAAATTCAGTGTGTCCAATACCCCGCCCTCAACCGCTCGTGTTGTCACGTCTAGTTCATAATTATGTTATAAAATTGCGGTTTAAAAGTTTTAAAATTTTAATTTTAGATCGTTCAATAAATGCTTATCTGTTTTTTGACCTTAAAGCTGTCCCTGAGGACTTATTTTATTTTGCTGCTTTTTCATCCTTAAAGATTTAAAGAGGCACTAACATCGAAAACACTGCACGCCCCTCCTCCTCCCCCCACCTAACTTAGAAAAAACTGTGTGTCAAACTGTTAAAAAAAATTAACACATTAAATCAAGGCCTAATCCCTGCAATTTGCCGCCCCCTCCAGCAAATTCATCCTTTTGAGGGCTAAATAAGCTAGCTCAAAAATACTTGACTCTTACTCTGTTCAGCAGCTGATCCAGTCTTTCCCCACAAATGCAGTATACTTGTAGATGGGATTTAAAGTCTTATTTTTCATTTTATTGACTTACTTAAAAACTCGGAAATGTTTTTATACAAAGCCATGGATGCAAATAGTAAATATTGAATATTTTTAGTGTTTTACTTCCAAAAAGGCTCAATGTTTTACAATCCGATTCATTCATGCACACAGACAGTTACTCATTGACGCCTGGTTTGCTGCTGAACACTGGCGCCAACCTATAATCACCTGGAGCTATGAGGGGTTTGAAACAAAACATGGCAATTTAGAATTTAGATTGAAGTCATACTTGAAGTTTTTGGAATATTTAAGATAAGAATAATAAAAAAATGTAATAAAGGTTTTGAAAGTGTCTTCTTTTTTGTTTAACTTGACAAGATCCTCCGATTGAATTTAGGAAAGGGATGAGTTAGTGGTTTCTGGTTACTTCATGGTTATTTTAGGAATAATTTACTCTTGGAAGAACCACGAGCCAACATATCTTTAATCTGATGTCACCACTAAGATTGTTTAATGATTGAGGCTTTCAAAACTTTTGTGGCATAAAGGTATGCAGCAAGTCCACACATTTACCTCCATTGTTTCCTGGTTTTGATCCTAGCTTTCTGTAGGTCTGTCATGAATCTGCTTCATTGTGTAATTCATATTTCACATATCAGTGATGTTAAGGTTATAGAAGAGTCTTAATCTCCGGACGGAGAAAAAAACATCTGATAAGATAACATAGCAACAACATAAGATCATTTTTTCTTATACTCTGATTGTAAACTTTGATACCAACTGGATTCAGAAAAAATAAAGACTTGTCTTTGTGTGGAATTGTTTGGTGGAATGAGACACGGCACATCCTGCTGATGACAAACCTAAACTCTTCAAACCCAAGATAGTGTTAAGCAGATCGTCATCGCGATATTTCTCATTTTAACCCACTTTTGTTCTTCTGTTACTAAAATTTTTACAAAGTTGTTGGAGGAAGTCTTTTTGCTCACATAGATTTATTTTTTTATTTTTTATTTTTTATGCGAAAACAACATTTGAATGGAGATCATTAACAATGCATAAATGTGGGGCCGTACACATCTTCATGAGGAAAAGGAAGATGAACTGTTGGAAACATAAACTGGGGCTCTAGGGCTTCTCTGCAGATCAAGAGGAAAAAAACGTCCAAAAAGCTCTTACAACTGCATATTATACCAACATTACTCATTCTGGCATACAGCAGCATCGTCTCACCAGCTCATACTTAAAACTCTTGGAGAAGTTACAACACAAATTCATTATGTGGGTGGCTGGTGGAACCTGAGGCACAGACACAGCTTTGACTGCAGTTTTATCCTCAGATTATCAACATCTATTAAAATATTTCAATGTCCAAACATAAGAATCATGACGTTCATTTAGAACGCATTTAAATGGATCATTTGAAATAATACATTTCTCTGTTCTATCTTTTTTTATTTTATTTTATTATATTTACTGTTAAGTTACAGGGAATACAACTCTAGGTACTGGTAATAAAATTTAACTTCAGTTTCAAGTTTCTGTTGGAAACAAGTTACTAAAATTCCAAAAATCTCAAAATAGGAACGGTATTTCAAATAACTACTGTTCAGTCAGGGTTTGACTCCAAAACAGAACATGATTATGTAATATTCTGTAATTCTTCCTTGCTGAACTTATTTTTGGGGGTAAACATTCTTAGAATTTTCCACAACAAAGCTGAGACTTTTAAGGGTTTAAAAATCTGAAAATGACGTAATTGTGTGGCTGTTTCAGGAAGACTTGATGAAAAGGGTCAAATCAGTCCGGGGTTTGAGCTTGCATGTGGGCAGTAGTTGGCCCGGTTCTTGACCCAGCCGGGCCAAGCCTGAGGAGTCATCGAAGAGTTGTTTTCCTGTCTGCCACACGCACACAGGGGCCATGTGTGCTTTGAAGCCCACTTTATGAAAAAGGCTTTAATAGATGGAATTTTGGACTGTAATGGAATTGTTCCCTCCTCCTTGAATTGGCAAGGAGTGAATGCTTGTGACGAAGGCAAACCAGTACTGGCTAGAAATTGTTTGGTTCACTTCCACACAAAATGTAGGCTCTAAAACCCATCTATTGAACGGCTGAACTTTCTTTCACTCTGGAGTTGCCCATAGTGAAAGGGAAGGGGTGGTGTGGGTGTTCACATAGTCCTCTAACTCAGTCATCCTTTGCTGATGTCCATCCTGTCAAAATAAATAAAAAAGCCCCCAAAATAATATAAATAACACAACTAATTCAAAAGCAGATTGAAAAAATGTAAATATAGTTTAACATAAAAAAAGTTGTTTTTTTTTTTTCTTGTGGATAATTTCAGAATAACCCAGAACAAATATTTAAAAATCCATCATCTAAACCGCTTTCGCCCTTTCAGGGTCAGGGCGCTGCTGGAAAATAACCTGGCCAACGGTCTGTTGCAGGGCCACAATCACACACCCATATACACACCAATGGACAATTTAGAGTGACTAATTAACATATGAAGCATATTCTAGCTTGATGAGAGGAAGGTGGAGGCCCAGAAGAAAGCCCACTCATGTTTGGGGAGAACATACAAGCTTCAGACAGAAAGGTCCTGTTGGTAATTCTGTTTCAGTTCCCCCAGCTAGGACTTGAACTGGGACCTTTCTTGCTGTGAGGCAAGGGCACCTGCCACTGTGCATCACTATACATTAAAATATTTTTTTTTAAAAAGCAAGTTCTAAAAGCATATATATGCATGTATATATTCTCGCAAGTCCAAGAAATTTTCCCCAAAGCTGTTTTCTATTGATGTACTGCACTACCGCTTTTGCTCAATAGGCGGCGATAATGCGTATTTTCTTGATACATATATGCACGTATCCACCAACGAAGAAGAAGACAACTCGACTTGAGACGAAGAAAGGTTTGTGTTGGTAAGAAGTAAATCATTTGAACTGTTTTGATTTGGGTTTAGTGTTTTTTACTCACATGAGGTCAGGGTAGACTCAAAGGCGTTTAGTGTAGAGAAAGTGTCGAGTGGAAACAATCTTGAAAAGACTATCTTGTTACACGTTTACACTTGTTAGCCCAGAGCTAGCATTAGCAGCAACTACACTACTCTCCTTACTTATACTACATATACAGCTTTTGCCGGTGAAAATAAGTTTTTTTTTCATTCCCCCCCCCCCTAAAGTTTCCTCATAAGTAAAAATACATTTATGTATATATGTGTTCCTATCACTTCCACGAGCACATGTGTGCAAAATCATGGATCCTTTTCTGAAGCTGTCATTTCCAGTGTTGAGCTGTGATATTATTCCATTTGTGCTAACCAGTCTTTAATTTCCGCTCTTCTAATCTCATTTATCATTTATTTTCACTCTGTTCAGAATAGTTAAAAAGTTAAATTAGCACACAGTGGGCCAACTGTTTGCAGTCACAACAGACCTTCGAGTTTTATGTGGGGTTTGGATTAGGAACGCAGACTAAAGCATCTTAATTTATTAGATTTTAGCTGCAAACGCATTAAA
>NC_050524.1:15612114-15612404 GCF_002922805.2 Oryzias melastigma | reverse complement strand
TAGTAAAGATTACATCAAACACAGTTTCTGATTTGTGAAAGCTTTTGCTGATTTGTGAAAATGGGAAATAGGATGATTTTTATCGAATTTTTTGCACTCTGTCCACATAAGAACAAGTCCTGTTCAAAAACTACTGTACCTAGACAGTTCAAATCTAAATTAAATTATGCTTTAGATAGTAAAGAATAAATTAAGCATAGAGTCTGATTTGTGAAAGCTTTTGCTGATTTGTGAAAATGTGAAATAGGATGATTTTTATCGCATTTTTTGCACTCTGACCACAAAAGAAC
>NC_050524.1:15557810-15611089 GCF_002922805.2 Oryzias melastigma | reverse complement strand
ATTTATGCCATTTTGTTTTCTGATGGACTAAAAACTTTGTTATAGTTGCTTTTTCGAGTAAAAAAAAATATTTTTTTGTTTTATTACATAAAAATGAGTCTTGAATAACCTTTTTGTTGAATTTTACTATACATTTGAGGTGAATCCAAAGTCTTTACTTTGTCCAATAGCTACTCAGAGATGGACCACCTGCTGGGTTGGGATTTGTTGTCCTGCAGAAATTGGGAACTTCTTAAGCTTGAGCTCTAGAACAGATGTAGGACATTTGTTTTCCTTTTTTTTATTTTTTGGTGTACTACACAACTCATGGTTTATTTACCACAGCAAGTCCTCTAGGTCCTGAAGCAGTAAAACAGCCCCAGTCCATCACACTGCTTCCACCATCTGTGTTTGTGGGTTTGATGCTCTTCCTTAAAAATGCTAGTACTTTTACACTTTTAGTTTTGCATTTTGACACACACTTTTCACAAGATGTCACCCTGGTAGCACCCGATCTCATCTGACAATTGGAAGCTAAACAGGGTTGGATGGTAACTATCTGCAACCACATGGTGGAGACCTTCCAGTCCCAAATCAATGTACATGCAGAACATTGGATCAGGAAGGGCATCTACCCAAAAAATGTTAATTGTGGAATGATTTACTGGTGGCTCTTAAAGGGATTAAAACAACAAACTTCTCAGTCTACAAAATAGTTATTTAATTTTTTTAAATCAATATGTTTTTTGATAAATGGTATTTAACATTAAACATGTTTCTGTTGGAGTTCTGCCATGCAGGCCGTTTATCCAAATAAGTTGTGGTTGAGCTCTTGGGTTAAGTTTGGTTATCCGGTCATTTATTGTTATTTATATTGTGAGAAAAAGGCTCTCACTGTGATCTTCTGGAGCTCCACAACTTTAATCCTTATTTTATAGCAATTTCCAGAGTGAGAGATTACACTTACTTTATTTTTCATCTGTTCCTGAGTTTGTTTTAGATCCCTGGACGATGTGTGTCTTACTCTGTCAAGCAGGTTATGATTGAGAACAGGCGTGACAGCAGTCAGTGTGGATTACAACACAGCACTCAACTTTCAGGGATTAAATGACTTCCTGGGAGGTGTGCAGACATGTTTTATTGTCTTATCATTGTCTAAATTCAAATTTTAGCTATAATTTGATGATCTGAAAGGTGTGACAAAGAAGAACTCAGGGCGAAGCAAAAACCTTTTGGATCTAATGTGACTGTCAACTGGATCAACATGTTGGAACATGAAGATAAGTCACTGCATTTCCAACGTGTGCAATGATAACCTCATGTCCTATGCATCTCTACAGTTTATGTGTTTAAAGACATCTTTCGTTTGTTTTCTGAATGCGGTTGACTATTTTTTCTGTTGTTTCAATTCTCACAGGAGTGATGTGAGAGTGCTGTGTAGCTATTGCATGTTCTTTGCTTATTTCTTTCATTTCTACTTTATGTTTTCTAAATCTCTTCTCAATTTTTAAGCTTTTTTTTTACATTCAGGGCCATTTTACTTCTACTAATTTGGATAAAGATTCATGGTAGAAATATATCATGGAGGCAACCTTATTAATAAACTAATAAAATATTTACTGATCTCAATTTATATTCAAATAAAAAGTAATAAGTTATTGGATGGATCACATCACATGATTTTGTAAGAATCTTCCCAAGAGAACACATGACAGTCTTGAAAGCTTTAGCTATTTACTCCGATCATAATGGGAATTTAGAAAAACAGGATTAATCTCTGTTTAGCACCAGAGACATTGTTTGGAGGTAAAGCGGGGCCATCTATACTATTTAATCTTCTTAAAAGGTGTATTTTGCGAGTTCCCAATA
This sequence comes from Oryzias melastigma, assembly GCF_002922805.2. Taxonomy (NCBI): domain Eukaryota; kingdom Metazoa; phylum Chordata; class Actinopteri; order Beloniformes; family Adrianichthyidae; genus Oryzias; species Oryzias melastigma. The sequence continues at coordinate 15,609,241 of NC_050524.1, read as the reverse complement.
AGTCATTTTATTTGAGTGCCATTAGGCGGTCATGTTGTGCCTGCGTCTTTTTTTTGTACCTGAATTATCTGCCCACTCAGTGGAGGCAGTCATCAGAGAGGCGGTGACTCATCCCCCCTGTTTTCTCCCTCTCACTCGTACCCTCCCTCATTCAAAATATGACTTAAACTTCCAGTGACGTCATCGAGTCGGTGTGATTCAATCAGGAAGCCCTCAAGGACAACCAATGTTAATTTCATATCTACAGCGAGCACGCCGCTGTGCAGGACCACAAAACTCGCCGTGTTTTCCTGTAGCTCCCTTTCTCATGAATGAAACTTTAAAAGAAAATCAACCTCTGAAAGACAACTCAAAGCTTTCCCTCTACAGTTATGTAAAAATTCATGTTGTTTATATATATGCTATATATCTATATCTATATCATATATGTATATATATTATATATATATATCTATATATATATATATATATATATATATATATATATATATATATATATATATATATATATATATATATATATATTCCCGAGCTTACGTCATTTACTGAAGCTCCTCGCTCATTTAAGTCGACTTTGTCCACACATTTTTAGAAAGTTTTAATCTTATTTTTAGTTGTTCAGTTTTGCTCACATCTTTATCTTTTACCACTCAATTTCCTTAAGGGCTACACAGTGGCGTAGTGGTTAGCACTCTTGCCTCACGGCAAAAGAGGTCATGGTTCGAGCCCTGGGTCCTCGTGCATGCGTGGGTCTTCTGAAGGCACCCCTCCCATAGTTCAAATTCATGCTTAATTGGTGAATCGAAATTGTTGTAAGTGTCTGGTAGTGTAGCCCTCTGACTGACTTGCAGTTTTCCTGGACTCCATCTTTGCCCAACAGTAGTTAGGATAGGCTCCAGCAACCCGGTGACCCCAAAAGGAACGGGGTGGGTTTGGAGATTGGATGGATGGAACTGTGTCCAGATCCTATTATTGCTGTAAGAAAATATTGATTCAGTGAAATATTGCGATACTTAATTTAAAATACTGCCAAGGTGATTTTATTAAGGTGATTTTTTTATTAACTATTTATGTTTTCCACTTAAATATTTCCTAAATTATCAAAAGAAAAGCACCATGAATTTGCTTGGGTAAAAGCATCTTCTTTATGACATACAACTGCAGTGCTTGATGTTCTGATCATTAAATAACATGTATTTTACAATGTTATTTTGTATTTTTAAATTAAAAAAAATACTGAAATATTGTCTGGTACTGTCTTGGGACATATCGGGATATGTATCATATCATGATACGTATATCGCGATATGTATTGCATCGTCAGCCTCTTGCCAATACACACCCTTAGGTGTTATGGCTTCAAAAGTGAACCAAAATTATTTCACAATATCTGACCACACCATGCTTTGAGTCTTGTGTTCTTTTCAGAGTAAATAAAGAACTTCTTTGTGCCTTTATCCAGACAGGGGGTGTCCAGATTTAGTTACAAATGGTTGCAAAAAACGGAAGCTGTGGGAGACTAAATAGAAATAAATATTTCAATAGCAATCCTTCCAGATTAATGGCTGACTGTATTACTGCTGTGCTGCATTTCTTCAATATTGTGCAGCACAGCAGTAATATAGACATAAACACACTAACAGCTTGGTTTCAAAAACTTTATTACTTTAGGTATTACTTTTGTGGATTTTGTAGATTGCATATCCAAGACAACAATTGTTTGCTTCCCTGTCTACAGTTGTCTATTTTTCAAGATGTCAGTTTGCTAAGGTTACATTCAACCAACAACTGTTCAACTTAAAAAAAAAAATCGTTTAATTGAAGATAAACAAGATAACAGGTTGTTGCTTTGAGCCATTTTTCTAATGGGTATATTTTCTAGTTTTTCCTTTTTTTTTGCTTTTGTTTCCAGCTTTCTCACATACTGTCCTCCTAATCCAAAAAAGAATTTCCTTCAGATTTCTTCAAAAAAAAAAAAAAAAAACCTTCCTTTTCCTTCTTTACTTTTAGTGACACATTTTTGTCAAGCATTTACCACTTTGGGTGCTAAGCTTCACCTAGTGGCAAACACTTGGAAGTACAATACAGTGTCTGGCGTGGGTGGAGCAACATAAAAAATAATTAAAAATATGAAAAAAAGATTGCTAAAGTCTAGATAGGCAGAACACAGAAACAGTTTAATGAGAATGAGCCGCTCAGACAGCAATTAACTGTAATGGTTTCCTCAGAATAGCTTCGGCTGTGTTTGTGCGTCTTCGTTTCCAGCAGCACACGGGGACACACAGTCTCAATTTTATCTTCTCTTGCCGCTTGTTTCTCCTGATAGTGTGTGGAAAACATCCCCGGCTCCGAAAACGCATGTCTGCATGTGTGTGTGTGCTGTTGTGTCAATGCTTCAGTCATGATGGTACATGGAATCTGCCCTGTTTAACACCAGCGGCCAACAGGAAGCACATTCCTCTCCTTCCTGTTTGCAGTTCTCTCTCGCTTCCTGGCAAGTGTCTGATAACTTACAAGACCAATCAATCAGCCTTTTGCCCTCCTGCCAGCAGACTAAAAATATTTGTGCCGATGACTTCACGTGTTTATTTTTAGCATGTGGCATTAGGGACATTGGAAAAGTTGATCATTAAAATTTTAAGTTTAAAAAAACAAACTTTAGAAATGAAGGCAACACTTTTTTTGTTCCTATTTGTCATGAGATGAACACAAAGATTGGAAACATTTTCTACAAGCTTACAATAACTATTTCTCTTAAATGCTGTTCACAAATCTGTCAAAATCTGTGATTGTGAGCACGTATCCCTCCTCACAGGTGTGCCATATCAAGATGGTGATTAGACAGCGTGATTATTGCACAGGTGTGCCTCAGACTGGCCACAATAAGAAGCCACCCTGAAATGGTTTCATTGGGTGCTCAGAAAACTGGTTAGTATCTGATGTGACCACCATTATTGGTGATAGATGAGCTGGTCTGAGTATACCAGAAAGTACTATTGCAGGGATTTTTACACACAACCATCTCTAGGGTTTACAGAGAAAGCTCACACTGTCCAGACTGGTACTACCAGATGGAAAGGCAACAGTAACTCAAAGAACCACTGGTTACAACTGATATATGCAGAAAAGCATCTCTGAACGCACAACACGTCCAACCTTGAGGCAGATGAACTACAGCAGCAGAAGACCACACCGGGTGTTGTTCACCAAAACTGGACAGTAAAAGATTGGAAAAACATAGTCTGGTCTGATGAGTCTCTGTTTCTACTGCGACATTTGGAAGGTAGGGTCAGAATTTGGCATCAACAGCATGAAAGCATGGATCCATCCTGCCTTGTATCAACAGGCTGGTGGTGGTGGTATAATGGTGTGGGGAGGTATTTTCTTGACACAGTTTAGGTCTCTTAGTACCATGTCTATCCCTTTAGGACCACAGTGTATCTATCCTACTTCCAGCAGGATAAGGCGCCACGTCATGAAGCTGGAATCATCTCAAACTGGTTTCTTAACCCTCATACTACCTTATAGGGTCCAGATGACTCCACCCTTATATTGATGCGTGATCCCTCCCATGACAAAGTTGGATAAAGGAGGACAGGATCTTATGTCTACCATGGATACGTCATGGTATGGACCAAACTTTGTGAGGAATGTTTCCAGTACCTTGTTGAATCTATGTCATGAAGGATTAAGACAGTTCTGAAGGCAAAAGGGAGTCTAACCTGACACTAGGGGGGAGAGACACATCCTATTCAGGGATGATGGACACATACCAGCTCTTTTTAACAACAGTAATAATAACACAGCTCTGGAATTGTTTGTCACAACCTGAATGGAGCCAAACTATCAAAAATGTGTCATGCAAAATATTTCAGGTAAACTAAACAAAATGGAACTTATCTAAATAAAAGTAAAATTAACATAAATAGAAATGAAGCACAACATTAACAAAAGAGTCAAATTTTAATAGATAGCATCTTCTTCAGTTAAATCAGACTTTTTCCAAACTAAGTTCCGGATGTTTTTCCCACACCTCCTAAAAAGCTGCATGAGAAAAATCAACATTTTCCATTATCCTTTAAGTTAGAAAAGCAGTCACTGATGAATTCATCACCTAAGTCATAATAACAAGGGGTATTTTGTCAAGCGTGTCCTGGAGGTGTTGTCCAAGCATCCAGACAAGCAGACACAGAAGGAATGGCTGAGTCACACTCTGTCCCCAGGTTTGTTTGAGTTGCCTCAGAAGGGAATGTTGGAGGAGATCCAGCGATTGTGAGGGCCAGGCGCTGTGTGGTAGCCTCACTTCCCCTCCTCAAGTGGCCAAAGAGATAAAGAGACCAGCAACACGGCATGCAAGCTGGACTTCACACATGGACCCAAATTAATAAATGGAAAAGAATGTGAGGTTTTCACTCAATTTTGGTTGGTTTACTTCCTACTATGTTTATTAAAATGAAAACCTAACAGGAAAAGTGCAGGCATTGAATCTTCTTTTTTCTTCATATTGGTGGTTTGGGAAACTCAGTCTTCAACGTTGATGTTGCCAGAACTTTGACTGAGCCATTGCGATACTTAAATTTATTTCTTCATCTGCTGTTAAATGTAACGACAAATACAAGACAATTTTTTTACAAGGAATAGCATCCACCATGGGAGTGCCAAGGCACGTCTGGAGGTATGGAAGAGTGTGGAAGAATACATGGATGGACTCCATGGTGCATGAGTTTGAAGATCTAGAGAAAGCAGGATACAGAGAGAGGAGCTGTGGTTTGTACGAGGACGTTTAGAGTGTTAGAGATTTGCAAAACGTTACCAAATAGATGCTGTTGTTGGAGCTACCAATAGACATATATTATCACTGGACGAAGTGGGATGTGACATCACCCTTGGAAAATGCGTTACCTCTGGGTCTTACAAAACGAGACCAAATCTGTCACAATTTTTCTGCATTACGTGCACCGCCAGACGACTGATTGGTCCAAATCAGTCATTACAGGCACCAAAAATGAGTATTGTAGCAGATGATTCACTGTGGTGATCCTGAAAGGGAGCCTTAAGTCAAAGAGGATCCATTCGGCTGTTAATGTTGTAGTAATAACCACAATAATATTTTGTGTGGTGTGGTGTGAGTGCTCAGGTCCAGTGGAGGAAGAATCAACCCATTAAACTTTACAACTGAAGGGTTTGTACAGACAGACTGTGTTTAAGCAAATCTTGTGTTAAACAAAATGTAATTTTGTTTAACCCTAATCCTTAACTTTCAGGAAGATTTACAGTTTTTGTCATGTCTTTGTCAGTGTTGTTTAATGAGATTTATGTTGTGGGATTCAATACTTTGCTGGACTTTAGACTGGACTGAAGACCACTATCCCAAGTTTAGCATAAATCTCGGAATAACTTTTATCCACAAACATGGGAATGCATGAGTAAAATAACACCTGTAAGATATTAATCATGAAAAAAAAACGTGTTAGGAATCAGTGGAGTAGAACCCAAAATACTGGCAGATACTTCTAGTAAACTTAAGCGTCTGAACAAAAAGATGAGTTAGAGTTCAATTTTCAAAAAACCTTTGCACTTTTGCTTCATTGCAGCTCTATTATTGCTTTATTGCTGTCCTTTTCCCATGACTTCCCAACAAAGATGGACACAAGACGTCATCATGTGATCAGGTTGCTGGCGGAGCATCACATGGGAAAGAGGACACTTACAGTGTGCAACAGAAGTCTAGACAGGAAGACATTTGAGGATTTGGGAGGAGAAGGGAAGTGCTAATTAAAGTAAAGATTAAAGTTATCTTCTTTTATGTATACGCTTTCGGACTCCATTATGTTCCACTCCCTTTCCTGAAGGAATAAACACAGGAAGATGCGACTAATTATTGTCTATGAGCCAGAGGGCAGCCTGATGGTGGGTCCTGATTGGACAGATTCACCAAAGGTGGCCAATCATTGGGGCCAAACACGTGTCCACTTGAAAACTTTGTTGCATAAAATTGTAACAATTTTCTTCCAATTTCACTCAAACAGTAGTGCTTTTAGCAGCTGTGGGAAATATCCGTTTCGGTCCACATCTTCTATACTCTTTTGTCTCTTTGGTGGTGTTGGTTCACTGGGTAATTAGTTTGATTGGATGCATCTTGTGAAAACCACATAAAAACTGCCCGGCGTGGCCTTCATGGACCTTCTTTTCTCACTGCAGGAAGCTCACTGTCTTTTCTTTTTGTCTTGGTTTGGTTTGTGAATTTCTACTAGATTGAACCTTTTCTGATTTTTGAAATCACTCACTTTTATGTTGCAGCCCATTAGGGCCGTAACAATATGTTTGAGTACTGTTTTGGGGTTTTTTTTCTAACAACTTAAGAATGTATGTAATTTCTTTAGAACCAAAGGCATACATTAGGATTTCTGATTAGGAAATAGGAAGTGGTCATGCAGTTTTTGAAAGATTATGAGAAAAACGTTTCAGTTCACTTCCTCTTTTTATTATTAGGCCACTTTGTAAAAGGAATATTGTATTATTAGGAGGAACTTGGTTGTAAAACATTAAAATTATCCTATTCATTAACAAAATATGATTTCATTCTGTTTTACGAGGCCAACAGCTTTTAAAAAAAATTGAAGGTGTGATACATGAACACCATGTGTGGTGACATAACCCATTCTAATGTATTGTGTTGATGTGGAGCCTTTTTTTTTCCTTTGGCTGCAAGTTAGCATCTTATCCAAATAAAAGCTTTATATAAAAATGTTCTTGTAGCTTTTCTCTCATGATGGATGATATGTATTAAATAATTTAGGATTAAAAACTGCATTTCTGAGTATTTCTTTATTCATATTGGTTTGGATCAGTAGGATCTGATGCTTCCATTTGCAGACAAAAAGACGGTGGCAGATTTAACAGTTTTGGGGCCCCAGGCATCTAATAACATGGGGCCTTCTGCAGCGTTTGAATAAATTGTTATTATTTTTTTTTAATCCATACCTACAGTGAAATGGCAAATAACTTAACTACCGGTCCACTTTTAGACAGCATAAATATTAAGAATCCAAATGTTTTCATAAGCATTTAAAAACTTAAATTACTCCTATGTTAAAGAAATAAATGTCATATACATTATTTTTACTTCGGAAAAACGCTAAATTTAACGAGTGCACTTCTTTATGACAGAATTAAATAATAAAATGCATAAAAACTGTTTTAAATACTATTATTAAGTGTTTTGCTCGGGCCCTCAAAGTGTTAATAGATCCATTAACGTCTTCATTTTTGTTGTCTGAGCTCCCATCTGGCTCAAAACCACAAAGCTAGATAGCTTCAGTTTTTTGCTACACTTGTGTCAGTTTGAGCATATGAGGGGCTATAAGTTAGCAGGAGAGAGTGTAAACACAGGGTTGATGGGAAATGAGCCATCAACAGCCCCGCCCACAACTTAGAGGCGAATTTCCAATGGGCTCTGCTGCTCTGGAGAAAAAATGTCTTGAAAAAAATCGTGTTTTTTTTATTTTGACTAAAAAAATGTCATAATTAAAAGCACACTGGGAATGATTTTCCAATTAAAAAATAATTAAGTTGGAGTGAGACCTTAACGAATGCAATTCTCTCTTTAGTTTGTCTTAATAATTGGTTTAACTAATCAACTACATACTCCACCAAGTGGCCTGAGTTGCCCGATTTACAAGAAAAGCAGATGAGAAACTAAAAAGACTGAGCAATAACCCACAGTACAAAAACATTTTAGAGACATCCCTGTTTTTTTTTTTTTTGTTTTGTTGTTTTTTTAATCAAATCTAAAATTTAAAAAGGTGGACAACTATCTTAGCCTAGAGATACTTTTCAAGTGGTTATGTCATAGTTAATTGGATTTTAGAACTTTTTAGAAATATATATTTGTACTTTTGACATTTAAATCCAAACTTAACGTTTTACACAATTCTAATGTTCAGATTGTGTTATATTTTTTAACTCAGCTTCCCTCAAACTCCTCAATCAATTTAAGACTAAGCTATTTGGCACTCTCTGTTCTCACTCTGTATTTCCTTTAGTCTTCATCAAAACATCATTTCCACAATGGGCTTGGAGTCCTGCAGCTGATTGCTTTAAGCGTCACTTAGACATGGAGTCGCATCCAACACAAAACCCCTCTCCAGACTGCAATCTCAATATGTGCTTAATTTATTTTCTTTCCTTCTTCTCCTCCTCTTATTCTTTTTTCCCGAGAGACATAGTTTCACTTGTTCAGAGACAAGGACATCTGCCTATTAGCAAGTGCCACTGACGCAGGCATCACCGTACCCTCCTCCTTTTTATCCCCATTCTTCATCAGCCTTCTACTCCCGCTCCTCCTCCTGGCTTACTCAAATTGGGGTCATCAACCTTTATTCGTGCTGGCTGGTGAATCATAAGTGGGACTCTCGCTGCACTGGGAGGGAGGGACTGCCCGTCCAAGATACTTCCGTCCTCCTAAATTACTAGGGTAACCCGACTTTGTCTGCTCTTTTCTGTCACACAAAGAGAGCAGCGGAAACAGAGACGAAAAAGATGAATGAAGGACGTGTGTCTCACAGTGGCTACATCATGATGTCAATGATCAGAGCCTTTTTCTTTTCTCATCAGACAGCTATTGCATTATTATAATGCAGTCATTACATTAGTATTAACTCGGCCTCTCAAACGGCCCTCTCTCAGCTTCTTGAGGCTTGGTGGTGTCACATCATAATGCAGGTGGTATCCCCTCATTTATCAATATGCAGGCTCCTTATCTGAGGCCATTTGCAAAATTGGATCCTCCTGTTTCATCTTGAGTGTGTGTCAGTGTGTGTGAGCGAACGTCTGTGTGTGTAAAATCACGACAGACAGAAATCAGCTGATCATAATGGGTCTTCATTTTAGCCAAATTTATCTTAGAAGGAGGACAGGATGTCATTTTTTACTGTGCCTAAATTAAACCAGGAAGAGACAAATTGTGGACAATATTAAGCGTGGCAGGGTTGAGTCTTTGCCCTCCTCGTTTTATTAACAGTCGACCCCCACCACACCTGCTGATTAAGAGACAGAGTGAATGTTTTTAGGTGTTCAGGTTCCGGTTTGATCCATTTCTGATCAGTCTGCTGCTGTTTACAGACCATTCCTCACACCTATGGTCAAAGTTGTTAATACCTGCCCATTAAAGGAAGATAAACCCTAGTATTCACTAAAGTAAATAGATATTTTAAAGTTTACTTTTTAAACAAAATAAAATAAAACTACACTGTTAAAGTGAAACATTGGATCAATTAACAAAAAATCTGTAAGATGTTACATTTAATAATAATATTTTTTATCAAATTACATTTTTAAGTTGAGTAAACCATCAACTTAAACTTGATTTGATGAAAAGTATTCACTTTAAATGTAACAACTTACAGAACTTTTATTAAATGATCCAATATTTCACTTTTTTTGGTTAATCCATCTATCTTCTACTCCTGTTTAGTCCTGTGCATGCAGGTTGCTGGAGCTTTTCCCAGCTGTTTTAGGCCAGAAATGGGTACAAGGCACAAATCTACGGCAGGGCCACACAGAGACAGACAACCACACGATCACATTCATCTCTAAGGAGTAATTCGGAGTCAACAATCAACCTATGAAGCATGTTTTTGGGGTTGTAGGAGGAATCCCGGATGAAACCCATGCATCCCAGCTGGGATTTGAACCAGGACATTTTTCACTGTGAGGCAACAGTGATACTGTGCACCACAAAGGAAATAATGTATTCTCAATCAAATCTCACTTCTCCACCTGTCAGCCAGTACTTTCCTTGGTCCAGTCATGAGGAAACTCCAGTTGCAGTGTTTGTTTTAAAACATTCATATTAGTTACTACTTTATCACTTTGAAGTTCCTTTAGTGAGCATTATTGGTCTCTTTTTTTTAATTAATAGAAGGGTTGCAACACTTTAGTCCATGTCTGTATCTCTTGATCATTTTAAATCAATCAAGTAAACATGTAGCCTACTATTGTTGGTCAAAGCTTGAAAAGATCCTACTATGATTCCTAGATCTGGAAGGGTTTGCAACTTCTGGAACTTCTATTAAGCAGCACAGTCGCTACACTTACTTACACTTTTTTATTGTAAGCCCCAGGGCTCCCTTGAAAAAGAGGTTTTAAATCTCAATGGGATCCACCCCTGGTTAAATAAAGGTTAAGAAAGAAAGAAAGAAAGAATATCTAAATTATTGAAGATGTCATGTTGTATCTGTATGTAACTTATTGCTCTGTTGTGCTGTTTCTTTATTGCTGATGCGTTGTCAGGTTTTTGTTGTAAATGAGAATTTGTTCTCAATAGACCTACCTGTATAAATGAACTTACAAACTGAAAAATGCACAAGAATATATCATTTACCATTTTGTTCAAGTGGTAGAGGCACAGTAAGATGAAATGTTGAGTAGCTCACAAAAGACAGGGATTTGATACACTTTTCACATTTCATAAATGAGATGCTTAACAGATAGACACGTTTAATACAGAACCTCACATAACTAAATATAAACCATGCATTTGTATTATTTAGCTGAATCAAGCTTTTGTCTTTCTTTGGCCCCACCAACGGTGTGTTTATAGCAGAGAGGAATGCAGAGAACAGCAGAATTGTGTGCATGTGTATATGTTATGCATGTGTGTATGTTCACAGAGGCAAAGGGTCAGTTTTGGCTCAGTCCAAAGCACGTCGACTTAGTCGCAGCTTATTTGCTGATGCTATCTAGGAGTAGGAATCTGGGTAAACAGTGAGGCTAGATAACACGTAAAGCTCTTTTTCCTTCTTCGTTTAGCGTACTCCTCCTAAACCTCATGCTTCAATACCAGTTTGATAGTTTCTGCCACTCTTTACTCTCATATTTCTTTTTTAATCTTAGTTTAAGGCATTTTTAAAATGGATTTCATCATTTTCTTTCCATCCAGCATTGGCAAAGGCTGTGAGAGAAGACTACATAAGAGAGCAAAAGACACAAGTGCCATTTTCCTGTTGTAAAAATTCCAGTTTTGCATTCTTGGTCCTGTTCTGCTCACGGCAGATATCAACGGACACAGCTGTACAGTAGGTTTAGACAGGAAAATCCTGCCAGAGATAGTGACAAGGAGTCATTTATCTAAGTCATAGCAGCACAAATGAGCAATGACACCAAAGAAAACACACATGAATAGTCATATCTGATTTATTTATTTATCAGTTGAATATCTGCTGGAATGTATGCGAAGCCCAATAACCTGTTTCCTGCTCTAAGGAAAGTCTGAACTGCACAGCATTGGACACATGTGGATTCTAAAGGTCAGCAGTGGTTTGACCCCTGAACATCTGACAAACAGAAACTCAGAGAAGAATAAAAAAAAATTCTCTAACATATGCAGGCAAGAAAAATCTCTTACAGAAACAAGCAATTCCCAAATTGCACATCAACTGTTTCAGTCCGTACAAATGCAGATGTATGCATTAAAACAAAGGTAGTGTTATCACACACAGAGTCTGGACACAGCTGGTCTCTCCTGCCATGTCAGGAATTGTGGGCCCATGTTTGTATTTTATGTGTGAAAGAACACTTGTGTTTTATCACACTGTCTCAAAAAAGAAATACGAGCAAGTTCTGCAGCTGTTTGAGGACATTTTAACCTCCCAGATGAGCCAGCAAGGAGCAGCGCACAGAACATCTCGAATCAAAGCTCTAACCTTCCCGTGGGATCAAAACAAAATCATCTGTATAGAGTAAAGTCCACACCTCTGTGCTGCACAGTTTCCGTATTTTACTTTGAGTTTATTCATTGTAACTCAAGCTCAACTCCTGAACCCCAAAAACTGAGCTCATGGCACGTCAGTTCCATGATTTGTGGATGGAGGTTGAAGATCAAAAAGGAATTTCGGAGTCGATGTGAGCAATAGTTTAAAATTGTACTTTAGCTAAATGTTACTAGTTGTTGATCACATTAAAAAGCCCAACAGTAATGCTCAATAATGCTTAGTTCCACTATAGGATGTTGGTCAATTTCTATTTGTCCACATAAGGACCACAAACTAATAAGAAAACATCATTTTCTACCGTCTATTCACTTTTCTAATTTGTTCTAAATTTTAAATGAGTATTTTTTAACGTGAAAATGCATAGTCCAAAGATTGATGTTATGTCTGTTGCTTTATGGAGATCCCAATGAGAGATGGACAAAAAATGACCTTGTTTATTAAATAAAACAAAAAAAGAATCAATTAAATCAACCTTTACAGACTCAAATGGAAGCAGTGGTCACACACACATGTAGAATGATGATTCAATTCAATTCAATTTTATTTATATTATATTTTTATATTTTTTACACTAATACCATGTGAGAAGAAAAACCAGAGAGAGACACAAGACAAAACTCAAGCTACTATTACTAAAATTCTACTAAATGCTAAACAAGAAAATTACAAATCATTTAAAACAACAATCAGATATCAAACACCTGTTGCTGTGATTTGTTTTATGATCTTTCTTTGTACTATTAAGTCTAGAGTTATTTCTGCTCCTACTTCATCTTTACAGGTAAAACTGAGCTCATTTGTGTTTTTTTAATTCGATTTCTTTCAGACAAGTGCCCAGTCTATGTGCTAATCCTGTTTAATCAGGCATCAAATTATTGTAGTGAAATTGTCACCATAATGAAAAACAGACAGGTGGGTGTGAATTTTTTTGTGTCACGAAGTGGAATTGAAATATTAATTAAAAAAAAATTATTGAACTCAAAAAGGTCAATTTATTTTATTAAATTTGGGGAAATGTTCACACATTTAATTTAGAGGTGTACCTGGAAATATCTATATTTGTCCATATGTTTGAAAAATATTGATAATATATTGTTAGACTGAATTTGCACTGGATTTTTGAGTTTTGAGGTTTTAGTAGGGCAAAGTTAAAATTGGGTCTCTGAAGTAAGAAAAACTTTTTGTCACCAGTCTTTGTCATTTCTTGCTTCACGCTCCTCGACTGTTCTTCTGCTCACTCGTCATTTCATGAATGGTATCTTGCATTAGCCTTATCTTCTCCCCTCAAGTCCTCCTGCATCAGCAGAATCTCTCCCACCCATCTATATTCCAGTGTAAACAGTTTGCATGCAGAGCAGCTGCTCATCGTGACGATCAAGCAGGCCGGGGAGTGAGCCGCAGGTGTTCCTGTTTAGGTTTAAAGTCGCGCAGTTCTCATGGCTTTTTTTAATTTTATTTTTAGTTGTACAGAGAACAGTTTTGCTTGCAGAAAAAACAAAACAAAAAAAATAATATGGTCCTTGCCATCAGTACCTGATGCTGCGGGCCATAAAAACAGCTGCATGTTTATTTCAAAGAGCCAATCAAATGAACAGGTTTGTGTCAACATGAAGGGAAAGTTTCCTGTTATTTCTTACTTCACGTGTGCACAAACCTCTCAAATTCTGTCTGTAATGATCTATAAGTAGTCTTGTGCAAGTTACTTCCAAGCTGTAAAATGCTGCAGATTACTATTGTTACTGTTATTCATCAGTTACATGTTACCTTACAATGTTACAGTCTCAGAGTGTTACAATTATCAATTACATCATCATGAATGTTTATTAAAATGCTCATTTATTTCCTCTCTTTGAATTTAACATGGTCGAAACATAATATGGTCATGCAAAAAGGGAATATTATGTCAATCTTATACTTTCATTTCATTGGTTTGATTGGAGATAGACCAACACTCATCTTTAGTCAGCTTAGTCCATAAAAATGCACTTCCAGGCTAAGCATAACCTTTCCACTGTGAATAGAGGGAAGTAGAGGACTAAATACTGAATGTGAGGATTAATTGCTTAATTGCTAAAACAAAAGAGCTGCCTAAAGAAATTACTTTATTAGCTGACAGCAAGATACAGTGAAAAAAAGACCAAATACACTAATTAGGAATGCAAAAAAAAAATTGTTTGGGTCTCAGTAGCTGAACAATGAGTTTATTCACCATTTAAGGCTGACCATTTAAAAAAAAAATAGAAAAAAAACACCCTAACAAGTCTTTTAAAGAACATATAGTGAGTAAGATAATGGATTGGTAATCTCTTGAATAAAAAACAACCTGGAGACATGTAAAAAGTTTAAATTATGTTACTTTGTTCAAGTTTCTCAATGTTGTTTGAGCAAAATGCAATTCCTGTTCTTAGAAAATTTCTGATTTATTTTTTAGTATTCGTCCTATAAAGTGATTTTTTAAATATATTATAAACCAAAGTGTTCACTAAATATGGCAAATATGTTTATTTGGATACATTTAGTACATTAATGCGTGAAAAGATAGGAGAAATTATCAATTATCAAAAAAGAAGCAAAGTCATTTTATTGTATTTTTTATCCAAGTTCTGGATATAAATCGGACAGAGCTGATGGTGTCCTGAAGAGAGACAGAGAAAAGAAAGAAATTGCTTCTGTGAACCAATAAGCATCAAGGATTTTCCAGTCTGCTCCAAGAAGCCATTTAAAGTGATCTACAAGTCAGTGTGTGCATCTTTGTGTGTTTGTGCGAGCGTCCCTACTACCTCCCCCTCCGCTTCTCAGCATCATGCTGAATTACTGAATGAATCTGTGCTGTGGTTGTAGTAGTTTCCAGAGTGAGTAGGTGGATGTTTGTCCTTGAGCCAGACAATGAATTCATACCGGCTTATAAGATGCCGTCTCACACTCACAAACACGCATCCATCTATGCGTCCGCATCTCAGCTTCTTTTCTGACCTTGTTGTTCAACGTCCTGTGGAGGTGCACTGTGACCGCAAGACTTCCTGTTTTCATTCATGCTTTACGTCCGTTGTAATTTAAAGGGCAGGGACTTTGAAAAGGCTCTAGCTCTTATATTTGTAATGATAATTTTTTTTTTTTTTTATTTAAAAAAATATTTTTTAATTTTCTGGAGATCTCACTTAATTCCAAGATTGTTTGATTTAGGATGAACAGTCTGTACCACAACTCAGCTTTGACAACAAATTTCTGCCAATTTTTTTCTTAAATTTAAAGTCGTTAAAAATAATAAACTTTAAAAAATCCTCTGAATTAAAAAAAAGAACAAAATTAGAAGATTTTAATTTGTTTAAAAAACAAATTACGTCCATTTTGTGATATTGGGCTTTAAAGATAAAATTGAATCATCAAAATACCTTTGTAATCCAATAAATCAAAACAAAATCTGTTTTAATTATGTTTTGACTTTTTAACAGTCATTCTAAAAGAATGAGAAACTCACTAACTTACACACATTTCTCTTTAAATACAGACAGGACAGAAGAATTAAACCTAATGGTTGAAAAGACCTGGAATTCTTCAATGGTGAATGAAAAAGTTCAAACCAGTGTTTGTGTGACGGGATCTGTGTATAATCTGTCTGTGTAAGTGGTTGTGTGTGAGCAGAGTCAGTGGTCACATCAGAGGAGTGGACTCGTTCATAAAATTGCCTAATGGAATCTCAGGTCTGTGTCCATCTACTTTCTTTGCTCCTGACATCTATTTGTCCTTTCCTCATTCTCAATACTCACAAATCATTCCACCTAAAAAGACTGACTGAGTCATAGCTCGGCTAAAGTCCACTCAATGTCTTAGAAGGAAAAGGGAACTGAATGTTTCTTGTGTTTTTGCATCCTTAAGCTATCCTCCAAATGTTCATTGAACAAGCTGTATCGTGGTCCTCTCTTTCTGTGAGGACTGTAGACTTTGGTTTGGTTTTTGTTAGTATGGGTTGGGTTTTGGTCATTTGTCCCCAAGTCACATCCATTTCAGGGTTGTCCTGATTCACAGCTGTCTGTATTTCTGCAGTATATTTAAAGAGTAATCAAACCCTAAATCAACTTTTTTGTGGCTGTTGACCTCCATAAATGGGAATTTATAAGTGGTCTCTGTTGGTCTTTGCTAAATTTTTTACAATTAAAAAAAAAACATGTTGAAATTATGGTTTAAAATCGTCTATGTGCTGCCCCCTACAGGTTAAAACGAGTCATTAAAGTTGAATTTTGTGATTGGTCAACTGGTGTAAGTCGTAGAAGTTTCACGGCATCGTGCTCTGAGCTCCAGTATAAAACCCCCTCCCATCTTTGAACACTCGACATACTCGAGAGCAGCTTTAGTCTAAGCTAAACTCACTGTCACATTCAATCTACTCAGCCCACCTCCCCTAGCCCCACCCCTTTTTTGCATTTTTCAAATCTGTGCTGAAATTGGAATCAGCCTCCAACTGTCCTGTTTGCTTACCCTTTAAGTGTCTGGTTTTCAGTTCTTCCTTGTCAGGTCATCTGTTCTGTTCAGCCACTGTTTTGGTTCTCCGTGGGTTCTTGGCATGTTTTTAGTTGGTGTCACCTCTATGTTTGGGTCCTCCACCACCTATTCCTGATAGAATGACACAATCACTTTGGACCCAGCAGGGGGATTTTTTGCTGCAGTGGCAGGGATTTCTGCCACACCAATCCACACCAAGTCATGCCACATCAGATGGGGTTTCCTGCAGCCATATTCAAGTCACGTCATGCCATATCCATCGCCTGGACTGCTCCTCTTCACGCCTGTTCCAGAGGAGGGGTTCTGAGATCCCTCACATCCGTCTTGGCTGCAGGAACCCTGAGTGTTTTCCTGAAAAGTTTTTGTGTTGTTTCTCTATGTCCCCTGATGCCAAGTGTTTGTTTTTGGGCATCTGGGATCTGCCTTTTTGGGGAGGGGCACTGTGCGAATTTTAGACTTTGTTTTTAATTTTTATCAGTTATGTTATGGCTTTTTTTCGTGTTCGGTTTTGAATTGTTCCTCAGTCACATCAGTTTCAGGTTTGTCATGATCCACAGCTGTCTTAATTTCAGTTAATTACCCTCAGTCTATTTAAGTCTCTTGTTTTCAGTTAATCCTTGTCAGGTCATCTGTTCTGTAAATATAACAATTTCTGGAAATGATGGATTTTCCTAATGAAGTGAGCCGCCACATTCAAAGAGTAAAATGCTCATTTCATGTTGGAGGAATGAAATCCCATAGAAATGTCCAGTTGATGGCAGTCTGATTACAGACCAAACTCAAGGTTCAGGACTCGAATGAGACCGAATTAAGCGAACTCGGTCCGGACTAACTGACTTTTAAAGGGTGTAGACTTTTCCAATCAACACCATAAAAAACCAGAGTGGCTAAAAAAGTGGTTTCTGTAGACAGTTTCAAATCTCAGACTAACCCTACTCCCTACTACACTATAATATCTACCAACAAAAAAAATAGCTGATATATAGTAAAACAGGAGGTATTGGGTCAGTGTTAGTATAAAAAATTCCTCCATTAATTTATCAGTGCGTGAAAAAAACATATAGCAAGAAAAACAGATAATGCAAACAATTATTGATCACAGAGAGAGTGCATCATAAACGGTGATGTCATCCCCACATCTGCCAAAAGAGATCCATAGAACACTCCTTAATCTGAACAATCTTAAATGTTTCCATATGATCTCTGTAGTTCTAATTTAGCAAACCTAGTCTATGCTTCCATCATGATATATTGTTGCTGATTGGGGTTTTACTGTGTCTTGAAACTTGTCAAAATAGTACTTAAAAATAAAGAAACCAGAATAAATCCAAAATCTGTCCTCCGTGGCTGATCACTTCCTGTATTCATGGAAAGATGGAGCAGTACAGAGGTGGGAATGCCGGGAATCGGGCTGGACAGCTTGTTAAGAGGGAGGTGAGGTATGACTTTAAAAGTTTCTTCCACCCCCGTCGGAAGTCAGCGTAATAGACAGCCAAGAGCTTTTCCAGAGGATGGGAAAGGTGGAGGCTGGGATCAAAGCTTACTTTGGGAAAAGACTCAGTGAATCACGAATGCCTTGTCTGTAAATTCTGTGTGTACTTTTCTGTCTGTATACAATTTAAGAATGAATTATAGTGGAATTTCACACTTTTTGTTATTTTTGTGCATACTTTTCAGTTGAAATTTCAACAAAACATGAATCTGTAAAACATTTGTGGTACCAGTCTCATCATTCAAACAGACCTGATGATGCACAAGTTATCACCTATTAAATGATATCTACATTTATTTATTATTTTCATTTATTATTATTTTTATTCTTAATGTTCTCTAATTTGAACTTGAACAGAATGGTCCTTGTTTGTAAGCTTTGGTGTGGAAGTACCACACACTTGACTTTTATTTTGAAAATCATGAGTAAATGTATATGTAAAAAAAAAAAAGATGCATTCTTAGACAAAAATAAATAAATAAAATAAAAAAACCTAGAAAAAGTAAAAATAAACAGTGGATACTGGGTAACAACATAATAATAATACCTGCAACAGCTACATTTGTTGGCTGATTACAGACTCCCAAACCAATTACAGCCAACTGAAGGCATCTAACACAAGCTAGATTACTTTTCTGCCACTTTGTGGTTTGCCATTACACCAATAATGTCTCTTTTGCTCCCATCCTTTTTCACTTTTGTTGTCCAGGTTCACTGTGTGAGGGGGTCTGGTTTGGGGACCATATTTCCTATCTGCTCTTTGCAGATGATGTTCTGGACCTCAAGCATGTATTGAGGGGGTTTGTGGCAGAGAGTGAAGCAGCTGGGATGAGGGTCAGCACAGTTAAATCTAAGGCTGTGATTCTCAACCAGAGAAAGGTAGTATGCCTACAATGGGTGGGTGGAGTGTTCTTGCCCCAGGTGGAGGAGTTTAAATATCTTGTGGTCTTGTTCACGAGTGAGGGAAGATTGGAGCATGAGATCAATAAGCAGATTGGAGTGGCACCTGTTATTATGTGGTTGCTATACCAGTCCTTTTTGGTGAAGAGAAAAAACAAAGCTCTCAATTTATGAGATGATATTCATTCCAATACTCACCTGGTCGTGAGCTCTGGGTCATGACCAATAGACTAAGGTCGCGGATACAAGCGGGTGAAATGAGCTTCCTCCAGACAGTGGCTGGGGGTTCCCTTAGCGATATGGAAAACAGCTCGGTAACCCAGAGAGAACTCGGAGTAGAGCCACTGCTCCTCCACATTGAGAGGAGCAAGGTGGCTTGAGCATCTGGTACAGATGCCTCCTGGACACTTCCCTGGGGAGATCCCTGGGGAGGTGTTCCAGGCATCTCCCACCAGGGAAGACCCAGGATACGCTGGAGAGACTACATTTCTTAGCTGGCCTCAAAAGATTTTGAGGTCCCCACAGAGAAGCTGGAGGAAGTGGCCGGGAGAAGGAAATCTGGGCCTCTTTGCTTAGACTGCAGCCCCCGCGATCCAGTCTCAGATAAGCAGAAGAAGATGGATGGATGGATGTCCTGAGTTAAGTCCTCTTAGACAGTTGTAGATCAAATCTTAATCCCTTCAATACCTTCACCATCCAGACACTGTGGGTTCTCCTCATTTGGATTTTTAACAAAAATTTATGTTTGGGTTCAAAGTTTTACCCAAGCAAAGTTAGTTTGGGTGACTTTTATATCAGCTGCTAAACTTAAGGACAAATTGATATGTTTATCTTGAATTTGCTCTGTTTTAAAATTAATTCAGTTTTACTAAAGCATCAAAAGACCTTAATACAAGTGTGTGTGTCGCCAGAGAAGAGCCCATGTGTGCTTAGTGCGTTAAGTTGCTCTGCAGCGGGACATTTACTCAGCCTTTGGGATGAATGAGGTCTGAGATGAGTATTTGTGTGTGTGTGTGTTTGTACAAGAGCATAGTGGCAGAGGGAGTGGAGGAGACAGGGAGGAGGAGCAGAGAGACGTGGGTGAATGATTCTCCAGATGAAATCTAATATGTGAGACGATGCATCCTAAAGAGACATTTTCTCATGGGCCCACACCATGAATACAAATTCGCTCCACCACCCACCCTGCACAGGAAGGACGGATGCACCTTGCTTCAACCCGTGGTGGAGAAGTACAGCCTGCCTTTCCTTTTTCCTTTTTTCAACCTCAACGTTTACTTTGGTCCAATCACAAAACTCAACTGTGGTGACTTCATGACAGCTCCTATGAGTCATCCATTCATACCTCTTTTTCAGCTCAATCTGTGAGCAGCTATTGACTGTCATGGGTATTTATATTGACAAAGCAACCATTTGTGAGCATGTTGGCTGAAGTAAAATGTGGCCAACGGAATGCAGCAGGTGAGTTTGCTAAAGGAGGAAATGTGGATGACAATCAGTCTGCTTTACGTTTGCTGACCTCTGGGATTATCTAAGCAAGATTACACGCGGAGGTTTGATGGTAAACTTGGATATATGGTAAAGGAATTGTGTTTACATTCGGGTAGGACAATACGTGTGTGGGATTGAGATAAGAGTCTGGAAATGCACTAGAGGCAGTCTTAGTGACATCAGTGTTTTGAAGATCAGAGCAACCAGGAAAGTCACTTAAAGTTAAGCCGAGTTTACCAGCTGGGCGACGAGTATGAAGGGGAAAAAGTGTGTGTGTGTGGAGTCATGTGCATGCGAGAGAGAGCCAGAAAAAGACAGAGAGAGGAAAAGGGGAGGAGAAAAAAAGGGAGGAACAGAGTAGAGAGGAAAGGAGA
Source organism: Oryzias melastigma (assembly GCF_002922805.2). Classification (NCBI taxonomy): domain Eukaryota; kingdom Metazoa; phylum Chordata; class Actinopteri; order Beloniformes; family Adrianichthyidae; genus Oryzias; species Oryzias melastigma. The sequence goes on along the minus strand of NC_050524.1, from coordinate 15,588,710 downwards.
GAGATATAGTGAGGAGGTTTAGAAATAAGAGGGAGTTTGTTGCCGGTAGCCCAGTCCAGACGGACACGCAGCTCATCTTCGTCTCTTTGGTGGCACCAGCTTGTGTAAAACAACAAGTGCAGAGAAGAGTGGATTGGTGGCACTTACAAACAGAGGTCAGGCAGACAAGAAGGAAGCCTGTGGATGTTTATAGGTGTTTCTTTATCTGACAGGATGAGAAGCTGAGCGAGGAAACAGAAAAAAAAGAGTCATGGAGCGAGCAGCATTACCTATAGTCACATAGGAGGCTTAGGAGAGGCATGTAAAGGCTGCTCTGAGAGGAAAAGAGGCAAAAAGTCCATTTTGTCCATTCTGTCCAAAGGAGCAAGAGTACGAGCCAAGGGATCGTAACACTGGAGCTCAAGGATAAACCATGGACTCTGCATACATCCCACCACACCTGGACGTGAGTACTACATCCCTCTATATCACACACACACACACAAAAACACACACTAACGTGTGTGTCAGGTAACAGGCCACAGGAATTGTGCTGCTGAAACCATTAGTCACTCCGGGGATAACACGCACACATCCATATACTGCTGGCACGGTGTTGCTCAATCAAAATCTCATTCTGTAAGCAGCATGTCCCGGAATAATGTGCACATTATGAGTTCAAAGAGCACGACTCTGCGCTGCTTCAGCAGTGTGAACACACACGCCAGCTGTAATGCAAAAAGCAGAGGTGTGTGTTGATTCTCCACTTCACAAATGTTTAGCTGTCAGATTGGCCAGACGAGCGCTCTGCGAAGCTTTGGAACAGTCAGTTTCCTACTGATGTTGGCAAACTCAGAGGCTGTGAACCACAATGCTGCAGTGATAAAATTGAGGACGAAACCTTATGATTCCATCTTCAAACTTGTTCAAACAAGAGAAAATATTATCATCAGGTCAACTTAGCTCCTGAATATCCATTCTGTAATTGCATTGCACTTATTGTTAATATATATAGTTTCTGCACATTTGTGCATTAATTTCCTCACACTTTCATGTATTTCTCTGTGTGTGAGTTTGTACTGACAAATCACCTGCTGATCTGTAATAGTCTGATTCATTTCTTGCATCCCAAAAAGTGTGTGAAAGTTGTTCCCCAACATCGGAGCAGCCGGCTCACGTAGATGGTCCAATCAGGGATGATGTGTTTGCCTCTATTGGAGTCCCAAATGGAGCCCAACGGTAGCCGGCATGTAAAGATAGAACTTCGACAGCTGATGCATGAAAAGAATGATTAAAGTAGGACAAACAGTTAGACATTTACACCATGTTCCTAAGATTATGTATTCAGGGCAAACATATATAATGAAATCCTGTATGGGCAGTCTATGAATGACTAAAGTGGTACCACAGGTGTGTGGGAGTATTTTAAAGTATTTTCTCAGAGTAAAGAGGAAAGCCCGAGGCATCCTCGCCATGCGTTTCAGTTTCTGAAATAATGGAAGGACTGTATAGATAAATGAGAGCTGGGACGTGGGGGGAAATCAGGGAAGAGTGAAAGGAGGAATTTGAGAAAAAAAACCACGGGAAGAACAACAGGAAGGGAAAGTTTAGGGACCAGGCGTAACATGAAGACAGCGGCAGTGGATAAATCAGCCGGAGGCGGTGACACTCCGGCCCCCAGGCCCGGCAACAGTCTGCCGCGCTCTTCCGCAAAAACACCATTCATTTGAGACCTAGGAAAAAAGGAGCAACTCTGAGAGCGGAGAGGGGAAGGCAGTGAGATTGATAGGGCAGAGGGAAGGCAGTGATTAAAAAAAAAACATATTTTTAATGAAGAGGAAGAAAAGAGCATTGTAGAAAGAAGAGGGCCGGAGAAGAGAAAAGTTGCCAAGTAGAAAAGAAAAAGCATCTTTTCCCGGTTGTATGACAACAGACAAAGCAACAGGACAAAGTTCAAGGAATGCAAAGAGGAAGGAGGAAGGGGAAAGGGTACAGAGTTTGAAATAAGCAGATAAAGAGAAAGATGGACGTTAGAGGTTTTAATCAGTGGGTTCAGAGAGACATGGCCTGCCACACGCTAGGGTCACTCTTCTCCGTAGTCAAGGGACATCCAACATGCCTAACAGACCGAGTTGCGTGCTTGCACATGGAGAAAGGCCGTCCAAACACAAGCTGAACTTTAAACCTTCACTTCACCTTATCTAGGTTCCAATAATTACACAAATGATCTTCTCAACCTTTTAATAGTCTGTGGTCAAGCCACCCTCATGCCAGACAGGAAAATAATAAAAATACATTATAGATAAAATGAGCAACAGTGAGGATGTACTCATAAAAATGTCAGGTTTCTTGGCCGAGTTGAGGCCCTCGACGTCAGAGTGGGAGGCGCCTTCTTTTCAAATGACTCACAGAGCTGGTACTGACGACCTGAATCCACTCTGCCCAGTTTGAGTTGAAAAGGGACCAGTCATACCACAGACACCTGCAGAGAAGATAATAGCTGCATATGTGAAGTAATGAAGGACAAGAAGGCCACATTCTTTGTTTTTCTTTAGCTCCTCTGCCTCACGGGCTGAGGCACACCCTTCCGAGAGACGACTGAACCTTTGTACCTCCGAGTCTCTGGGTGGTTTTGTAGGTGAGGAAAGTACAGGAGGGAGGTGGTGTTGTTGTCTTTAATCAGCTTTACAAGCCTCCACAGTATATGGGAGAGGCCATCCAGCAAAGTGCCTAATCTGTAATTGTCCTCTGCAGAGCTGCCTCAGGTGAAACAGTCCTGGGTGGGGTTGCTGGAGTTTAATGGATAGCTGGTCACAATCCCACGCTCCAAGGTGGCTTATTTTCCCAGGCTTGCCCTTTGGACAGCAAACCATGAGATCAACAAACAACACAAATTGAGCGCACATAAAAAAATATGCACATCTTCACACCTGTGACCTCCTTTCAACCCCTTGTCATACAGAGTGGCGAGATTAGCAGTCATTACAGCGTCATTATGTGTTCACTCAGCCATAAACCTCGCCGTTATCTTTCTGCAGAGGCCCTAATCGATTCTCTGTCCCTAACAGAGATTAGATAAAGAGATAGAGGCGAGAAAGACAGAGATACAGCTCTCATATAAAAAAAAAGAAATAACAATTACATCAAACTTGACTTACCTCCAGCAGAAACACATTCTGGGAAAAGGGTTTTTTCATCCTGTCAACTGGAGCAGCGATTGTTCTTTTTTTTTTGTGACTTCATTTACGCTGACCCTTTAATACCTCACCTCACCTTTGACACGTCAAGAGAGCACTTAACATTGCTGCCTTGTAATTGTTGCCTTTATTATTAACACCTGCACTCCAAAAAATGCAGGCCTTTGTGGTAATGGTGTTCCACCTGTCTGCAGCACAGAGGATCATGAGTGGGTTTGATGACTGAGGAAGGTTTAACTCTATTGGCAAAGTCAAGTTTATCTAAGGGTTAGATAACCCTGAGCATAATTAGAGTTGAATGGTTCAAATAAAGCCTGTAATCTCAGGGCTGCATTGAGCTCATGAAGAAAATGTAGCTGGAAGAGAAAGAGTATGTTCGTCCACTTTAAAGAAATCTGATAAATGACACAGAACAAAAACTATAAAGGGAAAGAAAGCTGCAAACTTTAAAATAAAAATATCTTTATTATATTGAAGTTAGGTTCATAAAAATTTACACAGAAATGAGTAATAGACTACAAACACTCTATCACATTAGCAGTCTTAGATAACACAATGTTTGAATCTAGTCATAGATTTAATATTAGTTCAGTTAAACCCTCCCTTTTTTGCGTGAAATAAAAACTGCAGTGGATTTTTAATGTCACAGTTGCTTCATTTTTTTAAATGTCTAAACTATGTACCATGAACTATGTAAAATGTACCTATAGAATGACTTTAACTCACAAGGACAAATTCTAACCATTATTCGGACTTAACTGCTACTTCTGTCACCCTAAGAAGTCACTAGAGTATTTCATAAGAAAACACCAATATTTTTTGACACAGCTCAGCTTGATTTCCTTTACTCACAAACACAACATAATTAGATTACACATAACTGCTGCTCACTTACTTTGGTGTAAGGATCTATTGAAAAATAGGGGTCTTGAGGGTACCACGCTGACCATAAATTATTAAAGAAAAAACAAAGTAGCACAGTTTCAACGGCCAGTAGTAACAAGGAAACAATTTGGTAATGTTTTGTGAACTGTAAATTTCTTGAACATATGCCACGTGAAGGCAGAAGACTAATGAGAAACTAGTGTGTCCAGGAAGGAGAAGACATGTGCATGATATACAGAGTCCAGAAGCATCTCGTAGGGGCTATCTGTTTTACAGATTTCTATGGCAATACTTTGTACTGTCTCTATGTTGTGTGATTTACATGAAAAACTTCTTTTCATTTGCAACACTCTTAAAGTTTTCCAGAAAAAAACGTTTTTCTCTCCTCCCTCCAGATCCACCATGCTCCCTGCTAACATCCTGCTCCTCATGTTCTTGCTGCTACCTCAAGTCTCGTCTGGTCGCCAGGGTGAGGACACCAGCGAGATTGACCATGGCAGGGTGCCCCCCACGTCTTCATCCTCGACACCCACGCCATCGCCCTCGGATTCCAACCTTTCTCAAACCATTCAGACTCTACTCTTGAGCCGACTGGGCCTGCAGTCTCAGCCCAACCCGCAGTCTGGAGTACCAGTGCCGCAGTACCTGCTTGATCTTTATCGCTTCCACCAAAAGCAGTACCATCTAGTGGAAGACCCGTCATTTAGCTTCCCCAGTCAGCATATTCAGCAGGCCAACACAGTACGCAGTTTTCATCACAGCGGTAAGCTCCCATCTGCAGCAGGGATGATTCTTGGGTGTTTAGGAAAATGTCTCCATTTGTCTAAGAAAGCAGTAATACAGTCAATTCTGATTGTTTAGTCTGTGCAAAGAATGTAAAACATCTGCAAAGTAAAGCACAATGAAATAGTATGGAAGCTAAATTTTAAAAATGGTTGTATATAAAATGATACCAATTTATGCTTACCTTGACTAACTTCATAAAACTTAAAAATTATTATGTTAGAGTGCTTAGTTAGCAATTTCATGTTTTTTTTTCCTACTTTTTTTTTTAAAGGAACATTGCTGTTTGGCATATAACAGCTGACAAAAGTTTACTGACAAGGAATAGATATTGAGATACAACAAAATATGACTGTGTTAATGCATGTCTATGACTCTTTTTAAGATAAACTCTTCAATTTTCTTATTAGAGAAATCATGAACTGATCTCTAAAGGTTCCAAACATCCGACCAAAAGTTTTTTTGTTGTTGTCCACTCTTACATGCAGCAAATTGATGAATTTGCCTCTATGCACACAGATGGAGGAAAACATTTGAGAGCTCAAGACTGTTAATTTGCTATGAGAGAACTGAAACTGTAAAGCAAGACTTTCTGGCATATAAAAGAAAATCTAAATTATCCTGATTGTCTCTATAATATTGTCTTGTCAAAATTGCTTTTAATGGGATTTTTTTTTCTTTAATTGCTTCTTTGCCCATTTATCCTATTTTTTTAAATAGTGAGTTTTTATAATATTGCTTTTAGTTTTTTTTCTTTTTTTTGCCATGTCAAGGATTAACTGTCTTTAAATTATCTGACTAAACGTTTCCAGCAAATGTCTTTTTAATTTTTAACTGAAACCACCCAGAATTGCATCATTCTCCTAAGCTTGGTCATATTAAGTGCTATCTCTTTGAAAAATAACAATTGAAACAAATCTTTATTTAAAAAAAAAAAAGACAACACACTTTTTTAGTATGTAAGAATAAAAACCCCAGGCCAAATCCATCTATTTTTGATACAAAGTTTTGGATGTTTCAGTCTTTGCTCGGAACAGACAAATACAGTAAAGCAAAGTAAGGTTAAAAAAAAAAGATTATGTAATAAAGGATAATGTTTGATCATGCCTCTTAAATTTTCAAGAAATCCTTCAAAAAAAGCCTTTCTGACTTCCAATAGTTCAAGTCTAGAGCATAAAGCTAAATTGTATTATGTAACATGTAGCAGAACCATTAGTTACTTCTAAACACAGGGAAATGAAAATATATCACTTATGAACCTCACGTGAAGAAGTTTGCAAAAAAAACAAATAAGACTTGTTAAAAGGGAGCCTTGTTCTTTTCCTGAGATAATTGGATAATTGTGGCAAATTCCGAAAGTAAATGTTGCCTTATTTTTTAACATGAATAAAAAACACAGAAACTATATTGTTGTCACAAAAAGGCAGACAGCTAGTTCCACATGCAGCAGGCTTATTATCAGAGCTAATAGTCCACAAAACTAAGCTGGGTCAGACAGGCAGAGGTCATACACGGGCATGGGATCATCCGAGACGAGAGAGTAGAGTAGTCAGAGTCCAGGCGAGGATCAGGGGCAGGCGGCAGGCGGCAGGAAATCAGAGTTAGCAGGGTCAGAAGCAGAAGGTCAGGTCCAGGAATAAACGCTCAGAGTTGCAGGCAGGGTGGCACAAACAAAACTTTGCAGTGAGTGTGGCTCTGTGTGCTGCTTAAGAAGCAGGTGGGTGATTGTATGATTGGAGACAACTGAGCAGGAACCAGGAACTTTGGGCTGGGGCTTCTGGGAAATGAAGTGCAGTTAGTACTCTGGTGACTGTTCCAGCTGGTGCCCAGAGAGGGAGTCAGAGCTCTGACTCCTGACAATTGTAAATTTAATCTTAAGACTGAAATAATTGATCTTGCAAGTATTAATAAAACTCTAGCCATTTTTCTTTACCTGTATCGTCACTTGAAAAGTACTTTATACTGATTGGTTGTTGAATTACTGGCAAAGGAAATAGTGTATAGCACCATTAAAATTGATTACTGTCTTAAGGTTTTGTTCGAAATTGTTGAGAAATTATTCCTATTCCATGTAAGTTTATAAGTAAACTTTGAAAAAAATGTAATGTCTTTTTACATTCATTGAGAGAGAGAAAAAAATATTAAATACAAAAAGTCCAATCAACTAGGGGCATGTATTGAATTGTGCAATATGACATGTATCGTGATAGACGCATCACAATATATATATATATATACATATATATATACATATATATATATACATGTATATATACATATATATATATCGCAATATATCCCAAGACTGTATCAGAACAATTTTTCCCTTTTTTTAAAGAGTATGACTAAAAGGTTACTCTACTAGAGTAACCTTTTGTCATTGGTTCTCTAGTGGCTGTAATTCAAGCGGTGTCTCACACAGACAATTGATTGACACCAGACCAACCCATTGTCTGCCAATTGGTTGGTCTGGTGTCAAATCCCAGTCATGACAGACACATAGCCTCTGACCATTACCTTTAATCGTATTGTATTGTGAGATATATATCGTGATACGCATCGTATCGTCAGACTCTTGTCAATACACACCCCTATTAGAATTTTTTTATTACACAAAAGAAAGCATTTTTTAAACTGAATTCTGAAAATACAGGGAACATATTTCATAAAATGAGAATCTTAAATCTGATTCAGACTAAATCAGTCAAATTCTCTTTTTGTGATTTATTCTCAGAGTCCCATGAAGACAGTCAGACAGAGAAGGATCACACAAGAGTGCACATCTCATTTGACATCTCGTCCATCCCTCAAGAGGAGAAGGTCCTCTCGGCTGAGCTCCGGCTGCTCCGCAGTGACAGAGCCTCCCTGGGTCCTGGACCACACAGACTAAACCTATACCTCTCAAAGCATCGTGAGGATCCTGAGCAGGCTTTGCTGGAGACAAGGTTACTCACCAACAACCTCCATAGCTATAAACCAAGTGGTTTCTGGGAAGCGTTTACTTTAAGTGCAGAGCTTCTGCAAAAGATTCAAGGTGGTTCTGGCAGCCTGGGCTTCCTCCTTGAAATCAAACCTGAAAATATTACCAACCCACTTCCTTACCAGATGCTTGACTCTGCATCAAATGAAGACAAGACAGATGGACTAAACGAGAGACACCTGAGAGTGTGCAGGTCTGTGGGCCAAGACGATCACAGCTGGGCCAGGGAAAGACCCCTGCTGGTGACCTACAGTCATGACGGCCGAGGAGAGCCTTTGATTAAACATAGCAGAAAAACCTCCGGTAAAAGTCAGAGGATTAGGGGGAAAAAGGGGTCAAAAGTGAGGGCCAGAAACAGCAGTAAAGGTCACGATACAGTCAAAGTCTGGGGTAGGGCCAAAAAAAAAGGGTATTCTGTGCAGGACTGGGCGACTAATACAGGAGGGGTCAGCTGGAGCGAACGAGGACGCGTGAAAAGAAACGGTGGTCACTCCGCAAAATTGAGGCGTCTTTCTCGTGGCAGATGCCGCCGTCACCCTCTACATGTAGATTTTAGAGATGTGGGTTGGCAAAAGTGGATCATTGCTCCCAGCGGTTATGACGCCTTCTTCTGCCTGGGAGAGTGCCGTTATCCCCTAGCTGACCACATGAACGCCTCCAGCCATGCCGTGGTGCAGACCATGGTAAACTCTGTGAACGGAGCAGTGCCCCGTCCCTGCTGCGTCCCCACCAGCCTCAGCCCCATCGCCCTGCTTTACATGGACTCTCAAGACCGAGTTGTGCTGAAAAATTACCAGGACATGGTGGTGGAGGGCTGCGGCTGCTTGTAGAGGGGTTGAGGGAAGGGAACGCAGAGGAGCAACGGAAAGGATAAGTCAGTAGCGGCCAAACAGGCGGAGACTGATGGAGACAAATGCACCACCATGAGAAATATCAGCGGAGAGGATTGAGGCAAGGGATAAAGCAGTTAAATCACCAATATTAGGAGCAAAAGGTCAGTCAAAAAGAAAAAAAAAAGAAAAATGATTAGGATAAATCACAAAGCTGGCACAGAGGAAGAAAAAGGACCAGACAGAAGGACAGGTAGAGATGAGGAAGCTGAAATAGTGTTAACTTTAGTAAACTGCCAAGAGTTGTTTTATTTTTCCCATTTGGTGAGGCTGCAGCTGTTTACATCATCATCCCCTGCTGATTCGTTCATGAGAAGCCAGCTCTTTAACATCAGACGTCCCAAAAAAAATTGTTAAAAAAACAGGGCGGACACTCATGTACATCCATGTTTTTTGTTCCTCAGGCTGTGTCGGACTTGCACCTAAAGTGGTAAACACTTGAAAGCATCATAAGGACATATTATAGGCTCAGAGTTTAAGCAAATCTGTGTTGTTCTGACGGACATTTCGACAACGGGACCAGCACGGAGGCGGAACTTTCTAAGACAGTGTTGTTTCTGCAATATTTGAACTGACAATAAGGGTTTGTCTCTCTTTGTGACAGCTAATGTAATGACAGACTGTCCCTCATGAGCAACCACTACATCGCAATCTATTTAAAACAACAATAATGTTGATGGAATATTATGCTATTATTTGAATGTATTACTATCATTATTATTTAAAAAAGGAAACTTTTTTTTTTGTAAATTTCTTTTGCAGATGTGAAAAAAAATTCATGTAATGGTTGTCTTGTGATTCAACATAATTTCACTGAATTCTAACTTAAAAGACACACAATGTATTTAAAAACGCAGCAATATGTTGTATTTAATCTTGACAATATTTAAGATACCTGCACTCATCAGAGCATACAGCGAACTGAAAGCCTGCTGCCCCACAACAAACCGGTTGTAGTAGTCTTCCAACAATATTGGTGTTCTGTGTTTTTGAATGTGTCACTTCCTGTATTTTGGTGTAAAACACATGACGGCAGACATAAGTGGTATTACCTCCTAGAAGCTCAACTAACACATCAGTTGGAAACTAAACGTATTGTAGCTACTGAAGTGTTTAACAACAGGTGTCTTTGCTCTAGTTTTGTCTGCGTGTCTCCAGAAAAATAAATAATAAATAAAAATAAAAAATAAAAACAGGAAGGCTGATAATAAAATTGGCACTTTAGTGCCTTTCAGACAGAGGCTTTGAAAGTGTTCTCCGGTGAGCTTAGTTTTTATCAGTGTTGCATTTTTATGTCTGAATGGAAACATTTAAAGATTTAAGCATCAGCTTGTAAAATGTCTGACAATATACCTCTAATAAACGAAGCAAACTGCATCAGATGACACTCTTATTTCTCCTTGCATGCATGATTCTTTTCTTTACCAACAGATTTAGAGGTAACTAACGCGGAGCGGTTGATCAGAAGTGACGGCACTATTGAACATACTATCAAGTGGCAAAAAAGTATGGATTTTAAAATTAAATGCTGACATTTTCAAAGTGTCTTTGCTGCTTTGTACCTTCAGCAGGAAACATTTTGGGTCCATGTCAGTTGGTAATTGGAAAGAGATTTTATTTTGTGCAGCCCTTAAAATCCCACTCCAAGCTGTTGTAAAATCATTCCCAGTGGACTTTAAATCATGATGATGCCATTTTTTTTAGCCAAAATTAAGAAAACAACTCGTTTTCTAGAACGTAGATTTTGCAGCACGCAAAAGTAGTTTATCAACAATTTGTTTTTTCCAACTGCATTTTTTTCATCTGCTCTTGATTCACAATGATTTGAAAAAAGAAAATACTCAGAAATGCATTTTTAAGCTTAATTTCCATTAATTATGTTCTCAATTGTGAGAAAAACGCTACAAAAACATGTTAAAATACCACATCAGAGTCTTTAAGATATCTCACCTTAAGATTAAATGCCAACAATGTATGATGCAAACCCATATTACATCTGGATTGAATTAGATTGGATTGGTTTATTCCAATCAATCAAAGCAAGAATAATGCATAAACAAAACAACCAAAAGAGTTATATCCATTCATAGACATATCAAACATAGAATAATTAAGCATATAATTGATTGGAAAATACTGAAGTAATTACTTTTATTATTTTTTATACTTGAAAATAAGCATATTTGGTATTTTGAATTTAGAAAATGACACAATGTAACTCTGATCTATTAAGATTGTTGCAATCTGCAATGTTTTGCTCTCCTCATGGGGGCTTCAGCTGAACAAATGTCTACCTCTTCTTCAGTTATGAAGAAAAAATGGCATCATAGGCAAGTTTATAATTCAACAAATTGAAATTATGTCGCAGAATATTACACTTTAAAGGAAATAAAGTGGCTAACGAGGTGATGCTTGATAGACAACAGATAACAGAGGAAAGAATAAGTCTGTGTAATATGTGAAAAATAATTGTCTCAAAAAACAACTTTTAAAAAACACTACTCTTTATTCATCGTAACTGATCCCAAAATATTGCTAGATCGCTCCAACCAATGCAGCAAACAAACTGCATCATCAAATTCTGTCTGTGCAACAGAAAAGAAGCATTTAACTCATTTCTTATGAATTTATTCTCTGAAAACAGATGAACAAATGAGCCAAATAAAAGGCTAAATCCATATGAAAACACTGTCAAGAAGTAGCCTAAAATAGAAGAAAATTACTAATGTAATATATAGTCTAATATCTAATATATTTATTGTCAGGGTCACTAGAGCATTGAAATTTAATTCTGGGAAAGAAAATATTTAGAAAATATTAAAATGATGTGTCCATGCAGCAAGTCAATTCCCAATCACAGTTGCACACAAGCATTCAAAAAGGGAAAAATAAGCTAAAAGAAAATGTTACATAGAATTATTTAAAATTGAATGCTATACAACCAATAACAAATATTTTATTCTAGTTCTAAGCAAAGGGTTTGTATTTTTTTAGTTTTTATGTACCCAATTGTAGGTCATTTTGATTACATTGACAAAAAGCTAGTGTAATAAGTAGAAAATGCTAATTTTAGGACAAAATATGAACAAAATAAAACTACAATCTTAGTACAAGTTGGCTCATCCTAATAAATCTACATAAATGTAAAACTAATACTTATTCTAAGAACGTAAATCTAAATTTTTGTTTCCAAAAATTATAGCATTCAAGGCCAGTTTAACTTGTTAACATTTATTGAGATTTAAAATAAAATCCTTAAAATTTAACCAAATATTACAGTGAAATTTAGTTTTTTTTACTATTGAGTCTTCCTATTGTCAAAAGTTTGGAGCAAAAGGATTTTGACTCATTTTAATATTAATTCCTTATTTCAAGGTCCTAGATATTAATTAGACAACAATTCTCCTATGTTCTGATTTCAGAAAAAGCTTGGAACGATATAGAGGAAAAACAAGTTAAAACAAAACATGGTAAAATATCTTGAATGTCTAAAAACAAGGTTTTCAATCTTTGCAAGGATCAGTGTTTGCAGAGACAGCACACAAATGTCCAACCAAGGTCGCACAGATATTTATGAAAGTAATCCCAAATACTCTGAGAAAGAGCTTTTTCTCATTGGCAAAACATAAATCAAATAAAGGACTGTGATCAAAATATGATAACCAGTTGATGAAAACACCTGCTGTTCATAGGTGGTTGGTCAAGCAGACCAGATCTTGCTTCAGTCAGAATGGTAAGTCATGCTACACTTTTGTTTCTTGGTTGTCGTTTCCACTGCAACCTGAAGATTTACGTTTTGTCCTGCAACTGTAGTCAGTACTGTGGATCTCCGTGTTTTAACGGGATGATCTCTGCTCCCTTGTCCCTTGCACAAGGGCTCGGATTGTAAAGCTTTGGAGGTGATGCAGTTAAACACGATGACAAGGTATTCCCTTATCTTGTCTTGCATGTGCAGTTTGGTTGAGGCTAACAGTGGCCTTGACCCAGCCAAGCCACTGAAACACATTTCAATCCATAAATCGTGCAGAAAGACACGGAGCAACAGTTGGTTACAACCTTCTGAGAAGGCACTTTCAACCGAGTGATGATGTGGCTCATCTCAGTTCAGCTGTTGCTAAAATCTTTGTATTTTATCACAGAAACTTTGGTAAATGTTACACATTACAACTTTTTTTGAAAAATCATATTTGCTTTTTTATTATATCTTTAGAAAGAGTTTTTAAATCATTCATTATAGTTTTTTGTTTTTAAGTAAAAAAAACTTTTTGGTCTCCAGTGATTTTGTGAGTTTGCCATTGTTCTAACCATGACCCTATTTAAACTAAGCAATTACTATTTTATACAACTTTTAAAATTAGAGTTTTAAATAATGAGTAGAACATTTTTAAAGAAAATTGCAAGAAAATCGATTCCTGGAGTTCTTTTGAAGTTTATAGGAGGTCTTTTGAAACTCTTCATTACTACACTCTTATTTAATTTGGTCCAATTGGCCACTATTGGTTGGTTTTAGCACATTTTCATATTATTTTCACTTCCATTTGCAGATAAATATCATAAATAAATGATAAATATTATTAACCTTCTAATTTGTTTCTAAATGTTTAAGTTGCAGCATTATGTCTAAATGATGACGATCTTTTGGCATTAGTTGGACAGGTCTAATTTAGGTCATGACTAAGAGCAGGTGTGGCAGTAATCAAGCCGGGTGCAGCTGGGGAAATAGAGCAAAACCTCACTAAACTTTATCTAAGTACATTTTTGACTAGGGGAATTTTAACAAAATAGAAGGTTTCAAGTTTTTACTTTGTAAAAAAACAAAATAATTTCAGAAATGGTGCAAAGGTACTTTTGTTTCAGAGAACATTTGTCTAATCTTTAATTTTTTTTTAATGTTCAACAAAACTCAAGTGAAAAAAAATGTTTTTTTTTTAAAATGTCGGAACAGTGCAAGCATTTTTTGTAAAAGAACAAAGATAAAACAAAAGCTAATGAAAATGTGTTTAACTCAATGTCTGTATAAAATATACATAAAATCTTATGGTATCTTTACAATCTTTCTGTAATAATGCCAATGCTTTTGGAGGACTCCAAAGAAAAATTACGTAGATCTCTGAGAATTTAGTCAGTGATAAAAAGCATAAAACATGTTTTTTATACAGCATGTAAGCATAAAATGTTTCCCAGAATAAATACAAATAAAAACTAACTTCCTCTCGTCCTACATTTTAACAGCCTTTAAAACCTTCACATACTGCCAGTGATTTCAGCCACATATGGCTACCCACATTTTTACCAGTATATGTTGGAAAAACCCAGAGAGACAAGTGATTTAAATATTCTAGCTGTTGCGATTAAAATTAGCAGAAATGAATAAGCAATTAAAAAAAAAAACTGAAATGAAGCAAAGTTAAAATCAAGTTGGTATATAAAGTGAAAGTACTTAAGGCAGATTTTCAATATGCATTAAACTACAGTAAACATTAGCACAAAACATTAAACTAACATTATATATTAAAATACTTTAAACTTAATGTAAAAAATTGTAAGACTTGTAAAACTTTAGGATTCAAATCCATAATTTATTAGTGATATATATTTAATTTTGGGTGGGGTTATGGGGGTCGCTAGGGAGAAAAAGCAAAATAATAAATAAAAACATGTAAAGGTGTGTCCAGCTGTAAAGAAAAAAAACTGATTAGCTACACAGGTTTCAGATGCAGCACTTCTGTAAAGTCTTAGTTTCCTTTTTTTTATTTTTACACAAACTTCCAACAAAAAATACTCCAATCAGTAATAATCTCCAATCAGTAAAAATTTATTTTTTTTTTTTCTGAATTGAATCAGTCACTGTGACTTTCACAGGTACAGTTCCAGTTGCTATAAACAAAATCCAACTTTGATAAAGCAGGTGTCAAAGATGTGCTTCAGAAAATAAATTCCAATTACAAATGTTTCCTCTGATAAGAACACAGATGCTATAAAATGTGTCTGCAGTTGGACTTTGGAGCATTAAAAACATTTTAGTTTATTGTAACTGTCAAAAATGAGCGATGTCATGCAGGTGTAAAGCTGCTTCCTGGTTCAGTGCGGTGGAGATTGATCGTTGACAGCGGTGACAGGACCTGGGCCGCTGTTCTTCCCACCCACCCACACTCGCAGAGATGCAGCCAGCCTGCATGCTCCCTGGTGTCCCCTGCAGACTGTTTTCTTACCTGCCACTAAACCATCTCTGCAGCCCACACGCAGTTCATATACAGCCGTGGATGGGGAGCATTTGGATTTCAGACTTCAAATACCCCAAGATGTTTTATGAATTAGATGCACCGCGTCAAAGTTTGGATGATTGTGGTACAGAAACCACAACTTATCAATTTGTTTTGCCAAATCTCAAACAGGGGAAGCTAAAATCGACAAAAAAGTGAACTCGATTCGAGAACCAAAGAGTTAAACCTGCAGCAGAAAATGCATCGCGTCCACTATCAGGGTCAAAGACGCCTTAATGACCGTGAAACACTCCCTTCTGGACAAGGAAACAGTGTTTAATCATACTAGCCCCTTAAGTACACTAAACTGCAATTTGATACATATAGTGTGTGTCAGACAATAAAATGATAGCGTCCCAAATCACTGTAACAGATGTGGATGGATTCTCCAGTTGTGTGCTGAAAAGGACTGGTGTTTTTTTTATTTTTTTTTTTTTTTTTTGGTGGTTTGGAATTAAAAAAACAGATAGCAAAAGTTTTGGATTTCCTCTCCGAGCTTCAAAGATACTGGCTTAGACTGAATCAGCAGAAATTTATGTCTGGGTCACAGAGTGAAGCAGGTGCAACACCAGGAAGGCCTGCCAAACACAGGCAAATCCCAAACCAGGACAATGACCCCTAAACTCAGCTAGGTCCTCTCGGACCATCTGTGTCTCAGCCTGCATATGTGTTTAATGTTGCAGACTAAAAGTTGCTTGACTACCAAATGTTTCCTCAAACACACGCTGCCAAAGTTTTTTTTTTTTTTTTTGCAGAAATTGTATGCTCTAGATTCCAACTTAATCAAATGAGTTTCCAATTTAAACAGTCTGTTAACCAACTGTGCTTGTTTCTTTCTCTTTTTTTATGTAATGTCTTTATTTAAAGTTTCCTCCCAATCCTCCCTCCTACTGTTTCTTCACAGCCTAAGGAGGAAAAATTGTGTTTTTACAGGTGTCTCTCAATGCAGATGGAGACATGTTTGTTTACACCGTAATAACCAGATTCTTCAAAAAGAGTGAATATTTTATTAACAACTAAAGTTAGTTTTGTTGTAAAGTACACAAGGTCGTTGGAGTTTTTGACCAATGTTCTGCTGGAACACATCTTTTGATGGAGACAGTGTGGTGATGGAGCGGGGTGGCATCTTCCTCCCCAGAAAAACACAGTCTATTAATATTACAGATTGACCTTTAAGTAGGATCAGCTTACAGGAAAATAAAAGCAGGTTAACTGACTTGTGACAAATTCTGGAACGATGCCTTGTTTATCTTGTTTTTTCAGGTGACGATTTTTGTTCCTGTGATCCAACTAGATCGATCTGTCTGAGGCAAGTTGTTAATCAAATCGAATTGACCTATACCATTATATAATCATTTCAAAATGAAATTAATTTATTTGACTACAATGTCAAAAGACCAAGTGTGATCACAGCAGATAATACACATGTGATACCAACAAAGACATGACCACACAGTGTGATACAATGTCCTTCTTTTATTATTTTGATGTGGAAAATCAACAGTGAGCTACACTTTAGGAAACTAAAATATGAATGGATTTGCCATTCATTCTTGTTTTCTTTGCACTAATCTTTAATTTACACTTGATTATCTTGCAAAAAATACAAGGAATACCCAGGTATTTATCTCTGAGTGACACTGGTTGAAATGTTTGGCTAAAGATGTCCTGGATCATGTTAAGGTCAGTAAATCGAATTATTCAAAATGAACCAAAATCAGCTTTGAATCATATCAGAAACCAAAATTTATTATACAAATAAAATCATTGCTAAAAGGAATCATTAGACCCATAGCAACCAGCTAACCTTCTTTGTACAAATGCACACTCCTTGCAAATGTAGTAATATTTTAATTTTAATCCAAATACCTTTTCTACCTCTCTCTGACTCCTCCCTATTGCTGTAGGGGCATTTGATGCTGTCGGACCCATAGTGACTTAGAGCTGGCCATCCCTCCACCAGCAGGGTAATCTGCATCAGAAATCATGTGGGTGTGCTCTGGAGCACAGACATTTACAGTGAAATGTAAGTAATTACTTTTGTTTTTACATAACTTTTTAAAGTTATATAAAATGTGGATTTTACGAGTGTTGGCAGCTACACAATAACATAGATGACCAAAGACTATTGAAGACTTCATCAAGCTGTATTAAAGGGCATAAATCATGCTTTTCTTGAGCCTTTCAGAGTAAACTATAGCCATATATATGATCAGATTTTACCTTTGGCACATTAAAGAATACATATTTTACGAAATATTAGCTATTTTTGCTAGCTCATTTTCCTACCTAGAAGCAAAACGACCTGATCTCTTAGGCACCGATTTTTGTTCCTTGTTCATTACGTCATGTTTAAGCCAGTTTTAGCAGGTAGTTTGCGTTTGAACCACAAAAGAAACAACTCCCGCAATTTAGCAAAAATGATAGCGTTTTGACGATCACCAGTAACTCCCATAGACCGTTTAATAAGAACTGGACATAATGAGCGTTGAAGTCCCCCATAGAAAATGCATTACCTTTGGCCCTCACGGAATCAGGCCAGAGCCTTCGCCGTCACTTCCTGGTACGTCTACCGCCATATTGCAAATGATTGCAACCCTTCAACAGTGATAACTCTCAACCAATCATGAGTGAGCTTGTTCCGGCTTGTTTAAAGCCCACACCCCTCCCACTGAAAGCGGCTCGGAGGAATCTGTCAATCAAACGTTGGAGGCGGGGCCAGCGGGAGTCACATGTTTTACTAAGGCACCTGATTGGTCAGTTTACAACTTTAATAACTGGCGATAAAGAAAAATTATCTTCTATTCTAAAAGAAAGAATGTGTTAAGCATCAGAGCAAGAATGATTATTCTGACAAATAAAATGATGCAGCAAAAAAGTTTCCTGGAAGGGGGTGTTCACACTTGTCTATGTCACAATGTGAGGACCCACTTTTTTCGTGGATTGGGAGGGGCTGGTGCTCAGAGCGAAGAGGAATTCAGAGATGCTTGAATGTTGCAGAATACCTTTGGAGTTATTTTTTAGTGAGGAATTAACATTATAATACGCTTAAAATCTCAAAACTGTTCATTTTGCGTGATATATAGGTTCTTTAACATCTAAATTCAAATAAACTATTTTTTCTCTGTTTGGAGGGATAAATGTAGGAATAGAGAGAAGCCATTTCAATTCAGATTTGACCAAACAGAAGCAAATTGATTAACAAGGTTGAATTTCCCTTAATGTTGCACAAAGAGAATGCTGTGGCTCACACAAACTTCTATGGATCTTTTCTAAAATCTATCTCCACCTCAAACATAAACAAACCCATCTGCTTACAGTTTTCTAATGCTATTCTGTCCATGGCATGACATGAAGAACTAATGAAAAAAAGAGAATGGAATCACTGAAACGAGGGTCACAAATGTGGTTGTACAGGGACAAGCAGGAAGAATTGAGTGAAGAGAAACAGAGTGTTTACTCCGAGGATATCACTTTTCTCCAGATGTTCAGCATGATGGAGGAAAAGGAACACAGAAAAGAACAGAAGATGAAGGAGAGAGCAGAAGGACATCAATGATCTGAGTTTTAGAAGCTGT
Organism: Oryzias melastigma; assembly: GCF_002922805.2. NCBI lineage: Eukaryota > Metazoa > Chordata > Actinopteri > Beloniformes > Adrianichthyidae > Oryzias > Oryzias melastigma. Next base: position 15,570,155 of record NC_050524.1, on the reverse strand, counting down.
AGCCAAGTTGGCCTCAGTTCTCTTTTTCCTCTATGTGTAATATTGTTTACAACCTGAAATTTGCTCTACAAATGTATGTTAGCCTATGGGACAAATTAAATATTCAATTGAAACTAAGAGCGTACACCTCATCCACTGGAAAAGTAAATATTAAAGAATGCAAGATCACGTGAAAGCAATTAAGACCTTGTGCCATTTTACAACAGTGGAAATGCTTTACTTCTTCTTGAGCTTCGACATGTATTTCTAATCTCCTGATACGTTTCCAGCTTTTGTGTTCGGGGGATTTTACAGGAAGTGGCCTTGGTTTCTTGTCTGCTGTGTAAAAAGAAAAGGCTCAATCAGACGATTGTAACGTCTGCTTCATTTTGAGGAACAAGATAAACTCCTGTGCATCGATTTATTCTGCAAGAGCTGTTTTGCCTGGTACAAAAAACTCCCTCATGTCATGTAACAAAAGGGAGGAAGACAGGATGATCTGATAAAGGAAGAGAATAACAAGTAAAGGAAACCACTTGAGAACTGAAGTGTGGCCTAAAATGTGTCCTCTATTGCAACCTGTAACTGTACATAACTGGTGCAACAAACTTTTGAAAAATATGCAAACAAAAAAAAAGGAACATAAAAACCCTCCTTTATTTATTTATTTATTTATTTATTGCTAATTATGTGCAGTATTTTGTCCACAGGTGTGGAACAATTGTGGCAGAATATCCAGAGAGACTATTGTGCAGTCCTGAAGATTATTAATCTGAATGTGTTTATTTATTTTGGGGGATTTTGATGTCTTCTCATAAACAGGGTTGATAACAAGCACATGAAGGTGGTAGGATCATTGCTGAGCAGTTACGGAACATGATGCTCCTGAGATGCATTAATACACTCTGGACCCTTTCCAGTTTCCCTCCTGAAAAAGTGAGAGGAGGAAAAGAAAATAAATAAAAGAAAAATGAGAGGACATAGAAAGCCTGGCTATTAGATTAGAATAATATTTTAAAACATCTGTGACTTTGTCCGGCCCGAGCTACCGTTTCCCCTCAGATCTGAGCCAGATCTAACAATTTCTCTCTTCCACACCACTTACTGTCCTTTACCTCCTTCTCCCTCCTCTGCTTTTTTTACCCTCTGCATAAAAGCATTGACTCAAAATATTAGGGTGTGTTAGCCCACTGTTGCATTTTTAACAAGAAAAAAAGGATTTAATGCAGATTGGGAAGCTTGACCTCATAGGAAACTCATCTTTTGGATTGGAAAGCTTTGCAAAGCAGCTCTGTTATCTTTGTAGTTGACAGAAAAAATCTCCAGAAGATAATTTAATCTGAAACTTAGAAACTTTTACATGAAAAATACATCATTTAAAAATCATTCAAGCTAAGTGGCATTAAAGCTCCTTTAAAACTGATTACCACCAGACAGAAATTAACAACAGCAAATGCTCAAGATCCCAAATGTTATAGAAAAAAAACATTATGTTCTAATTATTTGTACTATTTTAAAGACCTGTTTTGATTAAAATAATGTTTTTGGTGTTTTTAACTTGTTCGTATGTTATTTTTCTCATCATTGTGAATCAGAGCAGACAAAAAACGTGCTGTAGTTGTGACGTATCGCTTGCCATCTTTGTTGCACCAATATCGTAAGGTTGGGGTTGTGAGGGGCTGCAAGCTAGCAGGAGAGTGTGTAAACAGATGCATGATGGGAAATGAGGAAAGGTTTACTCCATGCCAACATTTCCACCTACAACTCAGGCAAATTTCTAATAGATCTTTGCAGAAACTATGTCCTAGAAAATGTCATAATCATTATTAAAAGACCTTTTAATAATAATTCAAACGATGATCGGAGTGAGACTTTAAACACAAATGACATATATTTTACATTGCAGGGATGCACTTCTATGTTCTGTTTTGTAAATTTTAGCTTTAAGACTTATCACTCATTCTTTGATACTTCAAAACTAAATATTCTAGAGGTACAATAATCCTTTATGACCCGTACTTTCTCCAAATCGTCAGTGGATAGGGTCTGGTAATGCAGCTTTATTTTGCTGGGGTTTTCTTGACACAAAGTTACTGTTACCCCAAAAAGCTCAGTTAAAAACCTGCAGTTTATCCCAGATGTCCTCAGAATGAGAGACAAGTTCAGAAGAGACCTTTAACCACACAAATCAAGTAATATTCATGTTTTAAACTCTGCAAAGTCTGTAAATTATTAAACATAACGATGGATGACCAAGAAGCATTGGTTAATTTTACTCTTTATTTAACGTGTTTCCAAAAACATCCTGTCAGTTTGTTTCATCTTTGAAGAACACATGTTTATGTCATGACGGTTCATTGGTGAACCTTCAAGTAAATTGTTATTTTACAAGCGTGGAGATTTCATGTCATGAGTTCTAGCACTTTTATTTTTTGTATATACAGTTTTTTTTACTACTCAAAAATGTACATCTGAGCCACTAGACAATTATTTGTAAATCATTCGTGTTTCTTTTTTTCTTTTTGGAGCTTTCTTTACAACTTCCCCAGAGGCTGAAGAACTGAGCTATCATAAATTTCTTGAGGGATCAGGGGGATTAGTTTACCTTGCTGACACGTCCTCTCTTTATGCTGTGAAACAAAGAAAAATATTACAAATTATTACTATAAGCACCAGTATTTTGTGAGTGTTTGTTAGATTAGGTCAAAACATGAAGAGATCCAAGTCATTTAAAACCAACTGAAGTCAGAACTGTAAAAAGAAAAATAAGAATCATTTTTGTGGTTATACATTATAAAACAAAACAAAAAAGGAAGCAGAAAAAAATGTTGACCTAGTGAAACTCATGTTCATTCATATTTTCTAGGTTCATAAGTGTACAGCTGTGGCAACTTGTGGTTTGACACTTTTAGAAAATATGTTTTTCTTGAAACACAATATTCCTTACGACCTGCTATAGGACTACTTTTATTCTTTTAGCAGATGTGTTTCCTCTCCCCGTTGTTCATGTTTACTTTTTTCTGGTCATACAAATTTAATTTTAATACAAAATGCAGCTTTTTTCAAATAATTTACAGAACACCAGATGTCCAACTGACTTCAGTGCCTAACTGGAAGCACAGTCTTTCCTTAAATCAAAGAAGAAAGAGCAGGTTCCCAAAAACCTGGTGTGAGTCAGAATCAGGTGTTTTTGTGTGAACATCCTATGAGTGATTGGATATACTATGTACCTCACATTTGGAGAATTGCAACAACAGCTAGTAGGAAGGAAGGAGAGAAAAGCCAGCCAAAAGGCCATGGAGCATTTTCAAATGAACACTTCGGGGACATCAAGGAAGCCTGTTGAGCACTATTGCAGGTGTCCACATTCATTTGAAAGCCGCCTGGCAGAAAGCACTCAATGAACATTACTTCAAATTTTCACTAGTATCATGTTTAAGGGTTGAAGGGTGAGAGACATCCTGATTGTGTCTTGGTAACAGGAGGAAAACACTAAGAACATGTCTTATAAACATCCCCCACAATCCATTTGAATTCATTTATTTAGGAAGCTGTTCAGGAACTCAAGGCTGGGAGGGTTCTCTGTATTAAATCACCAACAATGGTTTCAACAGCAGGAGGAAGGGTGAATATATCCACTATATCAACATATACAACAAGGAAAACGTCAAGAACTTAAAGAAACCACAAGTTAGTTAGAAAGCCTAAAATAGGAATCTAAACATTTTAATTTTACGTTGATTGATTTAGAGTTTTTTTGGTTATGTTTTTATAATAAAATAGAATTGTTGAGTCTCTGAGGTTGAGTAGTTTCTCAAGTCTTTGGTTGTCTTCCATATAACCCTGCAGACTTTAAGAAAGGGGCAAATTGTCATAAATTTACACCTTCAATTGGTTTTGTTGGCTTTCACACACACACACAACAAAACACTTAGGAGACTCAATAACTAGCCATGTAAAAGATATTTTTTGATACGTATTTTGATCGAGCAACTGCAGTATCGCTTGAAAACCACAGATATGAACAAGAATATGTTGGTTAAAAGGTATTAAGCCAATCAAGAAGTTAATAATCGATTTCTGGCAAATATCTAGCATTTATGGTAAAAGCATAGATTTGTTGAATCCTTTTTGTATCGATTCGTGGAACATGTATCAAGATGCATATCAAATCGAAGATACACACCCCTACCAATAACGACCAAACCATCTCTAAATCACACAGTTCCAACTGTTGCTAAGGTCAAATCAACTTCATTGTGTTTTTGCATCTTATTTAGACTCTTGATTTAATTAAGGCAACATTTTCCATCTTTTTTTTACAATTTGCAGTCTTCTTTTCTTCTTGGCACTTTTGTCATTTACTCCCTTCATTTTGAGTTTCAATTTTTGGTGGTTCACTTTCTTGTACACAAGTCCGTGTTGACCCACTAAGGACCTCCTTAGTGATTAAAGGATTGTCTTTGTACAAAAAACCAAAAAAGAATTGAACCTCATGTCAACCCCCCACAACAAAAAAAGCAAAGATTGAAACCAAGCCCTATTTCGTAGTATAAGCTTCATTGTTAGAGAGCATCCAGCTTTTGTTGGCTTTATTTACTTTACTCACTGCGGGCTTTGTCGTGGGAAACTACAGTCTGAGGTGGACACAGATTCTATTTGAACAAGGTAAAAGACCCTATTACAGGTGAATGATAAACAAAGACAATTATATTTTATGGCATATCGATGCTGTCAATCCATTTGAGATTATTTTAATAACAAAGACGCAATGAGCGAAATTTGACTTAAGATGCAACCTGTCCTCAAAAAATGCTTTTTTAAAATATCTGTATCTATCTGATCTGATGTTAACCCACTAACCTGCTTTGTCTCTTTCGAGCTGCCAGACCAAGCCACTGTCAGGCAACGCCAAGGTACATGCTGTACAGGTCGCCAGCGTGTCACAGGGCGAAGTTGCGACAGACTGAAACTTGTGGAGTTAGGTTAATTTAAGTGCCACGCTATGCTAACTCGTAAATATGTTGTTTACATAGTGTCTTGTCCTCAATCTGTATTCATCCATTTTCCAAACCTGCTGTTCAGGTTCCTCAAGGATGCTGGAGCCTATCCAGCAACTAAAGGGTAAAAGCAGGATGCACCCTAGACAGTTGATCATTCTATCACAAAGCAACAGAGACAAATAACCACACAAATTCACTTTTAATAACCAATAAAACATGATTTTGGACTGTGAGAGGAAGTTTGAGTGCAAAGAGAAGACAAATGTGAAAACTTGCAAACTCCCCACGAAAAGGACTCAGCTGGGATTAACACCAATGCATTCTCTCTGTGAAGTAACAGTGGTAAACATTACTCCACTTTCCAACCCTTGTTTTGTATCGTTATTTTTTTTATCGTTTTTCTTCAAATCAAAGCTTTTAAAAACACATGGGGGCAGCTAAAAATCATCCTGAGGTGCCAACTTGCTTCTAAAAGTAAGATTGTTTCATTGTTTTGCATTTTTGTATTTGTTTTAAATTCTTTGAAGTTAAATCTATTCTAAAAATGGAAATATTAAAAAATAGTTGCTTAAACAGACAAATGTTCTGGTGCAGCAAGCCTTACAGCTCATAGGACTGCTATTATAAGCTACTAGAAAATGTTATGTTCATTCTAGGATTGACAGAATGAGGATCTAAAGACTGACAACCTCACAGGAAAAAGATCCTGGTTCAAATCCCAGTTGGGTCCTTTCTTTGTGGAGTTTGCATGTTCTCCTTGTGCATGTGTGAGTTTCTCCAGTCTCCTCCCACAGTCCAAAAACATGCTTTGAGGTTAACTGGTTCCTCTAAATTGTCCAGGAGTGTATGTGTGTCTGGCCCTGCGATAAACTGGCAACCTGTCTAAGGTTTACCCCACCTTCAATCAACACCAGATGGGATAGGCTCCAGCATCCCTGTGATCTTAAAAGGCAGCAGGGTAAGAAAATGAATAGATGGAAGAAGTCTTACTTTAACATTAATCAAGAATACTTGTCCAAGGTTGGCAGATGAAGCCTTTTTTATGCCATCTTGGTTAGCTTTTGACAGTGAGACCATTGTACTTACTTGCATTCCTTCACAAACTGGGAATAACCTCTGGTTATGATTGAGCAACATTAAGAACACAGCTGTAACTCTTTAGAATTCTTTAGAATTGTAAAGGGGAGTTTAAATATTTCCAAACCAATATTTTCTAATTGTTTTAAGGTGGATTACATAAATCCAAGTGACAGTCCCAAAAATGTTAATCATTAAAATGCTCATCTGTGAAATTTGTTTCAACTTTTTGGAAAACTGACATGTGCATATCGTCTAAAACAACATACTGTGTCTGATAATAGTTTCCTTTTTTATCTAACTTACAATTAAATCGAGAAATAAATGAATCTTCTTTTTCTTTTTTTGTACTTTTTTAATTTGGTCAGTCACAGGAACTATTGCCAGGTTTGCCACTTCCTACATGGTGGTTCTAAAGGAAGCTGGAGGGCTGGGAACAGGAAACCCTTCTAAACACTTCACAGACAGACGGAAATGAATATTTAAAGAAACTGGGTAAATTAATGTCTCCTTCCCTTTCTCTCTGCGTATGTATATGTAATGGATGATGAGGTACCAAGGGTACAAAGAGCAGAGACAGAGAGAGAAATACATTTTCAGAAGAGTTTAACAGAGGGGGATATAGTGTGACATAGAGCCAAAACAAGTTATAGCAGAAAGAAAAAAAAAGGCAGAAAGGAAAGAGGAAAAACAGATGGAGGAATTAAGAGTAGGAAGGAATGGGAGTTTTGTACAGGTGGGATGGACGAATGGGTAGCTGGGTGGATGCTGGAAAATCTTTTGTCCTTCATTCTTCCCTCTTCCTCTAATGACGTGGCACATGATTTGCAGTGACAATCTTCTTTAGTCAATCTTCTCACACACGGTGCTAGATAAAATCCTTCCCCTTTTATATCCCCCAAGGTTTACTCCAGGCTTTCATTTTACTTTAAAAAAAATGGAGATGTTTTTCCAATGGGGAAAAAAGTGTGGACATACAGTAAGATGGCCATCACAGCTGTTCTAGGACAAGGGAAGGAATATGTACATCATGGAAGGAAGTAGAAAAGTGAAGATGACTTTAAATAGTATCCCTAAGTTCTTGTTTTCCAGCAGGTATATCTAAATTTCAACTTGGTATTTTGTAGATATAGGACCAACTTCAATTAAAATTGTGTTTTGGGTGTTTTTAACATGTTCTTGTGGCAATTTCTCACAATGGAGGACATATTGAAAGAAAATTATGCTTAAAATTGAATTTGTGAATTTTATTTGACGATTTGATCAGATGGAAAAATAAAGTTTCAGAAAGTTTGTCAGTTTGACAATGAAACTACTATGGTAAGCCACAAGCCTGCTCCTCTCCATACTGATGCATCTGATTGCAGAAAAATAGATCCATGTACGTCTTTATTTTCCTCGTCCAAGCTGACATCTGGTTCAAAACTATACAGCTGGACAGGCCAAATATTGCTCGCCATTTTTGTTGCACTGGTAATGGTAGTTGTGGTTTTAATGGGCTGTAAGCTAGCAGGACAGAGTGTAAACTGATGAATGACGGAAAGAGGGGGAGGAGCTTACTCCTTGCCATCAGTCTCGCCCATAACTCAGAAGCAAATTTGTAATAAATTCCTGCCGCCCTGCAGAAATTACGTCCAAGAAAACAACATAGTTTTTTTGATTTGGGCTAAAACTGCATAATAATGATTAAAAGACCTCTGGGAATGATGGGAAAAAAGTGAATTGACAGAAAAACAATAAAAAAATATATATTGTTGGAGTGAGACTTTAAAGACATTGTCTTTAGGTTAAGACTCAGTGAGTTAAAATTGCAACTCAAACAGTTTCTGCTAATTTAATGAAACTTCATACCAATTATTTTAAATATTTCTATCTGCTGAAAACAAACATTGTAATGTACGTCAGTTTGTGGTGTACATTTATCTTCTTTCATTGTATACATATGTTTTGCTATATAGAAAAAAAGTATTTGTTTGGTATCACATTTTATACATATTGCTTATCTTGTTTAGTTTTTAAATCTTTAGTCTGAAGAAAATGAAGAAGACTGATGTACAACCACAAATAAATCAATATAATTAGTTGCAAACACAACACTTGTACTTTCACCAGTTGTTCAGCAGGATCTTGGTCAGTTGAAGTATTCCATTATTTCCAGCTGCATTATAAGTTTTGTCCACTAAGTTGTTCTTTGTAACGTATTATTAAAAAGCAAAACCTCACAGCTGCATATCCGCCCTGACAAATAAACTGGATACACTTAAATTCTTACTCAATTTGGCTACTATCTGTTCATGGTCACAGGGTTGCTGGAGCCTATCCAACTACTGCTGGGCAAAGATATGATGCACTCTAAACAGATCGCCAGTCTGTCGCAGGGCCACACAAAGACAGAAAAACACACAGTCACATCTTATAAGTCATAATTTAGAACCCACCATTATGGTAACTTATTAAGGATACTTTTGGACTGTGGGAGGAAGCTGGAATCCCTGAAGAGAACCAGCATGCACGGGGAGAACATGCAAACTCCACACAGAAAGAAGCTGGGATTTGAACTTTTCACCTAAACAAAAAGGCCAACCGCTGTACTTTGTGCTACGATGTCCCTATTAGAAATACTGCAACTTCGATTGTGACCTCTAAACTGTGCTCAAGATTCATATTCTAATAGAACAAAGTAATAAGTAGAAAGATTTTTTCATCCTAAAAACATAAAAAATTATAACAGTTTTCTTTATAAAGATGTCCAAGGATGAAAAACTGAGGGTAAGCATAGCATCGCTATATCAAGTCTGACATATTTTGATCAATAAATGATCCCCCTCTTGTGCCTCTATGCCAGATCGAAGGCAGCAGTCAGATTAAATGACTTTGTCAAGGCAATAGCTCAACTTAATAGAAGATATAAATGTACTGAGTGACCATCAATGAAGCCTCTGAAGACTAAAGCACAGACTTGTAAAAAAACTTGAGAACATTAAAAGTAAAACAATACTTTTTTGTTTGTTAAAATGACAAGATTAACATCAGTTAAAGGCTGTAAGAAAAAGAGATGTTACAAACTTCTATTTAAGAATCTCCTCAGAAGCAGAAGCTCCTAAGTCCTCAAGGAGGACAAACTTCACGTTGAAAATGGTTTTGCAATATCTTTTTTCTAAGTTTCAATATGATTGTCTGTAATTGACCTATCCTCCCCACTCTTTGCACATGAGTGAACTCGTTTATAATTAGATAACTGTGACTGCTCGTGTGAAGAAGTTATTGACTGTTGGAAATTTCTTTGGAAGATTAACTGCTTTCTAAAGATCAGACACAATCGCCTCAAGGTTGTTGCTGACATCTCCATAAAGTTAGGAAAAGTGGGGAAAACAAGACGTCAAAGGAACGACACAATTCTTCTAAAAGCCACATCACACAGATTTATTGCTCCAATGGAAAAACAGCAAGAGATCTTGCAGCTAAATAAAAAGGGCTTTCATTCAAATTTTTACCTGTCTAAATACACCTTGATTGCAATTACTGTAGTTAAGGTATAATGTTTACTAAAATGTTTACGTCTTTGGCAAAGATTTTCTTTTTTACCAGGCCTTCAAAATCAGATTTCAACAGTGTTTGGCTCTGTTTTTTGTTTCTTTGGTTCTTAATTTTACCTTTTTCAGAATCATTTATTGTCATTATAATTGTACATTGTAATGAAATTTGAGCAGTTCAAAGAAAAAGAAAAAAGATACACACAGAATACATAAAATTGGGCAAAATGAGAGGTGGATACACATTTGAGGTAGTACACAGTGTGCAAATGTGCAGGAAATGTAAACTTCAGTGTTAGTAGATACTGTTGCTAATATATAGTGGGGCCTTCATCTTTTATCCAGACCAAGATTCCCAAGAGAATAGCACAAAAACAACCGTCTTGCTATTTTTATGGTAATTGATGTGATAAAAAAACTACAACTTACTATTTTATGGTTAATTTTTAGACTTAATCATTTGTCAGACAAAAGCTGTGTGTGCCATTCACATTTAACGGGCTTGAAAGCCAAGCTGCACAGAAACAAACTAGTAACTAGCAGCTTGTGAGGTGCATCCTCTTCCCCTCATATGAAAAGGATGTTGAGAGGTTAAGCAGAATCACATTCAATCTTCCCAAGGACAACTTGCTGGGAAGGTCTCTGCTTAATTTGTCTTCTCGCTGCTCTGCGTCTGGCTTTTTGCCACACTTTTAAAGTGAACCCGAACAGTCCAAACATCTCTCCTGTTCACTTCTTCATCTCTCTCCATCAGTACAAAGCATAAGAAGACAAAAAGCACAGAAAAAAACCAATTCTTTTAACACTGAAAATGAACCTGATCAGAAATAAGAAGTCTGAACAGAGAGCAATTCCTTTTGTTAGTTATTTTCAGTCCACATTGCTGAAGACAATGTGCTTCCACTGCATCTTTTTGGCCATGCTGGACATATTATAGCAATCGTGACTTAAAGTGGGATTTATTCAGCTTTTTGGTCTTCAAATGTCCAACAAAAACTGTGAATTGCCTCCAAAGAGGAAGACTGATAACCATTAATATTACTGAGAACCCTTTAAAAGAACCAGCAAGTGGACCTGGACTCCTAAACTCTGTCATTGCAACCCAAATCTAAGTTTTGGATCACAATCTGTGAAACATTTAAGCAATAAATGCTAGTTATTACTCTCTCTTTCCATTTGTGTTATTTAAAAATATATACATTTGAAATGATGTGTTTTATAGTTGAAGGTGAGTCAACATGGCCCATAGCTAGAACATCAGGTGCTCCTGGAAACAGATCCATAAACCAACTAATCATAAAGTAAAGGCTTGCGACATTTCCGCGTGTGCATTTATAAGTGTACTGTCATTATAAACACCAAACGAGGTCAGGATGTGACAAAAAAGGCACAGAGTGCAGCACAATAGATGGTATGTGCTGCCATCTGCTGTTGATCATTTTCCATATTGACTGCAGCTCTGGTTCATGACCTGCAAACTCTTTATATATATATATATATATATATATATATATATATATATATATATATAATTATCAGGTAACTGTTGGTGTGAACATGCAGGGTCTGTTTTGTAATAGCCAGAAATCACGGAAAACAGAAGTACAAATAGAGCTTAAAGTGCAGAAAACAGTCAAGTAGAAATAAGCTTTTGCATAAATTCAGTTTGTAAACTTAAACTTTTGTCCCAAAAAGCAGCAGATAAGCCACAGTTAGGAAAAATATATTGAAGTTTTGAAGCTCAAATAGAATTTTTTTATTTTCCTTTATTGTTCCAATTAGCTTTCATTGATGCAGCAGTAAGACCAGGTGTCTTTGATTAACATCAGTGTGTGATTCATACAAAAGCAGTTGTCTGTTCAGTGCATTGGTATGGTTTCAGTGAGAGTGGGGAGTGCTGGTGAGTCCACATAGGTTCTGGTGTATTACCATTATTTGGTCTCCTGCTTTAATTTGTACGTTTATTGATAATTTTATTTTTTCTTCTGCTTAGGTTTTTGAGACTATGTCTGGCCGAGGAAAAAAAGCAGCCCCTAAACAAAAAACTTCAGTGTCCCGTTCCTCCAGAGCAGGAATCTCCTTCCCAGTAGGCCGTATCCATAGGCTGCTAAGAAGAGGAAACTACGCGGAGCGTGTTGGCAATGGAGCTGCAGTGTACCTCTCGGCTGTCCTCGAGTACCTTTGTGCTGAAATCCTGGAACTGGCTGGAAATGCAAGCCGTGACAACAAAAAACTGCGTATAGCGCCACGCCACATCTTGCTGGCTGTCAAGAATGATGAGGAACTCAGTCAACTGCTTGTGGGAGTTACAATCTCAGATGGTGGTGTAATTCCCAACATCCATGCAAGTCTACTCCCAAAGAAGACCAAACTTTCAAAGGAAGATGACTCTGCTAAAGATGTCCAATCTCAAGAGTTTTAACCATGCATTTGTATTTTTTAATCAAGTTTAATAAAGTGTTTTTAAATTACTAGTCACTGCATTGTGAGTTTGTTTGTAGGTCTTACTAAAATGTCTACACTTGATTTTAATGTAATCAATTTACAAACTTTCAAATACATTGGAGTAGGTCTGTGCAGCCTAAACTTGCTTTTGTAAGTTGAAAAAATTTAAGGTTATTTTCAAATGTGAGTCATGCAACACAATTTTAGCAAGATTAAAATTTGTCTAGAAATGGCAATCCTTGGTAGAAAGTTTAACAAATGCAGCTTCAGATATTTCAGGTTTTAGTGCTGTTAATTTGGCACATAAC
>NC_050524.1:15470543-15557652 GCF_002922805.2 Oryzias melastigma | reverse complement strand
ATTTGGGAGGTTTTCATATATTTTAGCAAGGCAGAAAGTTGTTTAAACAGGCCTCTGTTTTGTAATATGGTGTTTTAATGAAAATATTTACAGTTGTGGGAAAATATTTTTTAGTCTGAGTTCTTTTCGAAACATTTTGTATTTGGGAACACAAAACAAATAGTTTCAATTTATTTTTTCACAGAATGTACACATTGATATTAAATCGTAATCTTAAAAGTTCTTTAGATGGGTAGATGTCATTTAGTATTTTAAAATGAGAATATAATTTTAGGAAAATTTGGGTAACTTTAGATATAAAGTTCAAAATGTATTTACTGTATCTTGATCAAATGTAAGATATTATTTTTATTAGGTTTCCTGGCATAAATATTGAAGCTGTTAAGGTTGGGTGTGTATTTAAAATGTTTAGAAAATGTTACAAAGCTGAATTAGTTTATATAGAAATTTAGCCTGTTATGAGTCATGGATAAGAGAACATACATTCTCTTGTACAGTCAATACAATTGGATTTATTTTAAAAAGCTCTTTACGTTGTGACACTCTAGCTTTATTTAAAATAAAATATTTAAAGAATTATTGACCATTTGTACAGTTTAATGGGGAACTGTCAAATTACCCTAGTTAAAAATACTTATCTAACTTTACATTTTGTGGTTGTACTGTATGTTCAGGTTGAGCAGCGTAGCTTTACGTCCGCTCAACGTGCTTCCTCACCAGTGGGCAACGACGTGCTGACGTAAGACGTATGAACAACAAACAGTTGTTGGACTCGACTTCAACAAGCTAGCGAAGGGTAGCGCTGGACAAAAACAGGCACAGCTGACATCTCCCGGAGACAGATATTACCATCATACCTCAGCGGTGGGCACGTCGCAGCTATATTCTTCTTCTTTTTTAAGAAAATAATTAATGCGGAGGCCAGCATCGTGTAGCCCTGACACGGTTATGTAGCGCATAGGGATAACGGCCGAAAAATGCCCATTTGCTCAGAGTGTGACGCTTGTTTTTTTCGCCGCCGTTGCTCCTTGTGGCGTGTGTTGCGAGCGTAGTTGCAGCACGACTGAGAGTGAGAGACAAGACCTGCACTGGTATTAAATATTTCTTCCCTTGGGAGAATGTACTGTGTTGGGGAGAAACGGATAGGCTCGCGTATAGAAGCAGACACACGACCGCTCTGGGGCCTGCACGTCACCGTAGGACAACTTCAGCAAGCTAGCAAACGTTAGCTCGCTTTAATTCCTGTTGGTTTGTTTGAATGTCGGAGTTTAACAATTTTTGGAGGTGCCTAAAGTGACTTATTTGTTTTAGTGGATCGTCGTATTTCGTTTTTTATACTGCTGGCTATGTGTTGACGACTAGGGAGCAATTGAACGGGTCCCATTTAAAGCAATACGACCAAGCTAGTAAAAAAATAAGTGGAGTTTACCTGATCGGCATAAGTGAAGTTGTATATTTAGGTGTATGAGAAATCACTGAAATACCTTCTAATTTGCACATATTTCACGTATTTTGAGAAATTGATATTTCTAAGAAATAGCACTTTAGTTAATGGAATGGGATGCACCAAAGTCACTTGAGACGTGGGGGTTTTGATTACTTTGATTAAAATCGGACAGAAATTTAAACTAGAAGTAGAATTTTCTTTGTCATAAACTTACAAAAAAATAAAAAAGTTGGTGCTCATTTGAGTAAATGGTTGCTAGACAGGGAGCATAGACAACCATATGTCACTTGTTTCCTAGTGACTGTGTTATCTACTTTCCTACCTTTGTGACATGGTAGTAGAGGCTTAGTCACTAGAGATGTAAACATGAATATCCAAGAGCAGTGTCTAGATCTGTGTAATGTCAAGACGAAAAGCAATGTCGACAATGACTATAATCCTACAAACATCACAGAAGGGGTCACTCTCATCTCTGAGCTCATGACGGACAGTGAGGCAGAGAAACAAAACATTGTTCCCACGGAGGCGTCGGAAACGTACCTGATGCCACAGCCTACCGACAACCTTCAGGGTGCTGAGGAGGATAACCAGAAGGCGCAAGACACACTGGAAATTGATGAAGTTAATGGAAATCGAAAGAACTGTGTCCAAGATACGCCTGCTGTAGTTAATGTCACTGGCCTAATCTTTCCCAATGACGGACAGTACAAAGAGGACGCTGAAAAGGAGAAGATGAAGGATGATAAGTGTTCCGATCCTCCAAGTCCTGTTGTGGAAGTAGTGGATGATGGTGGGGACATGGACATAGGTGTGGATCTGACTCTGGGTGAGAGTGGGCTTTTGGAGGCTGAATCCGCAAATCTTAGTACAATATCCGATGCTATTTCGGACTCGGAGTCCACTCTTCAGGATTTCCCAGCTGGTGAAACTGCAGCAAGTCAGTCAGATGCAAAACAGACAGAATCTTCTTCCTCTGATCAAGTTGGTCTGTCAAACGAGGAGGGAGACGATAAACACAAACCAAGTGGCAAAAGGGTCACGTTTCCCTCAGACGAGGATATAGTTTCTGGAGCAGTGGAGCCAAAGGACCCCTGGAGACATGGTAATACCTTTTTGTTTATGTGTTCGTTTGAGTTTATGATTTTCTTTTCATTTGAATTGTCTACCTCACCCGTGTGAACATGTTGGATAATTTGGATTTTCTAGAACATAATACACAAAAAGGTTATATAATTTAAAGATCTGGCAACTATTCAGACTTTTGTTAGTATTTCACATCTTTACATTTACCACCTGATATCAATTGAGGTGGTAACATTCAGCTAAATGTATTGCAGATCATTTAGAGGAAAATTTCTTTTGTCTCTCATTTAAGCTTGCCGTCCGCTGATAGTCAAACTTCTCTCGACTTAGCACTGAGTCAGCACCTGTGGCCCCTTGACAAACACATGTTGTGGTAGTTAAATAAATAAGATAAAATGATTTTTTTAAGCACACTCAATCGTCAAAGTGCGACAGTATATCTAAAAAAATTTAGGCCCAAACCAGTCCTGTAGGCAGTATTGTGAGTGAATTCCACTCCTCCTTAAGGTGTGCCATTTTAACACAGTAGGTTCCTGTTTGTTCAACGAAAACATGTCCGAGGAAGCAGATGGGGGATGTGGCACTGCCTTAACTTTATTATTGGGAGTCCTGTATTATAAGTTACAGCAAAGTTAACAGTCCAGATGTATTTATTCTAAATTGACTTTGAATTCCTTTTACTTTTTTCTGTATATTAATAAAAACATTCATACTCTGTTTTTTGTGTAAAATGCCATACTATTAGATATTGATTACATATTGATTATTTCTATTGATTATGAATGTCAATGTTATCATGTTTTTAAACCATAAACTCAAATTGTTCGTAAGGAATACATTTGTAAACAAAAGAAAACAGAATTAGACATTTTTATTTGGCATTTATTATGATTTTTAACTAGGCTTAAAAAAAACCTTCAAACAATCAATATTTTAAACAATGTCGCTTCTTGATCAGTCACGTCGAAGAAAAAAAGTTTTCCTTTATTGTAGAGGCTTATCTGATCAAGTTTCAGAGTTTTTCTCCAGTTGTTTTTGTCAAAATAAGTTTAGGTTCTTGGTCCCATGCTCAGATGTGCTCACCTGCAGCTTCGTTCATCATTATCCCCTTCTTTGAAGTGACCACGAACATTAAAGCATTCAATCATCTCGAAACAGATGAAGAATATTTGTCTGCAAAGTTGAGCAAATATGAACCATACATATACATCTAACCTGTCTACTATACAGTCTTTCTGCCTTTAGCCTCAGAGTACCCCTCAGAGTATATATATATATATATATGTATATGTAACACACTATGAATGACCACAGATGGGCAGGACATTTATGGCCTCTGGGGGGTCACTATGAAATTATATTATTGCATAATTATTGAATTGAATTATTGAATTAAACAAAAAAAAAAAAAGCAACAACTCCAAAACAAAAGAACATATGATGGAACCTAAGATGGAACTTGATTGCACCTATTTTTCCACAACAGCACTTAAGCATTAAAAACTACTAACTACTTAATTATTTATATTTTAGCTTAGGCATCAACATGTTGGATTTTTTTTCATATTTAAAATGTAAATTGAGTACATTTTTTTCCAATGAATCTAAAAATATAAATTATTGTAGGTTTGTTATTTTTACCCCGTTTACCTTTCAGTTTGGAGATGGGCACAATGTTGTATCAAATTATTATGCAATGTTGTGTTTATTCAGATCACTAAGTAGTGCTACAAAAAAGGTTATTCATTTTTCTGCCACTTTTGCTTTGTAAATAAAACTTAAATTAAGCTTTCATAATTGGATTGATAAACCGCTAGGAACATGGAATGAGTTTGCTATTAATTGTGAATTAACTTTGGATTAGATTAGTCAGAATGAATAGTTTTAGTTTATTAACATTTTTTTGTGCATGTATTCATTTATTAATAAATTTGACTTATACAAAAAATTATACCACAGTATTGAAAACAAGAGTTATTAAAATATCTCCTGATAGATTTTGCAGATGAACTTCTTTGATGACTCAGCATTGATGACTGTCTTGTTACAGCCTTCTATCTGTTTAAATCATAACATATACCCTTTAATTCACCTAAATTTTTCATTTTTTTTTAACAAAACACTGGAAGAGGATTGACATGCACGTAAACAAAGACAACCAACAGGCAGAGTGAGCAGCTGTTAGGAAGAGCAGGACTAATGTAGGACATTTGAGCTCCCAGCTCAGCAGCAAAACAAAACTCTGTAAAGTTTTCTTCTATCTTTCACAACCCTTTAAAAGAAAATATTACTATGTAAAAAAAACTAAGGCAAGGCAAGTTTATTTGTATAGCACATTTCATGTACAGAGACAATTCAAAGTGCTTTACATAAAACATTAAAAGAAACGATCAAAAGAGAGTAAAAAACTAAGAACAAACTTAACATCTTTAAACATTATCTTACCTGTTGTACTTGATTGTTTTATAAATGTTACTTTAAATTAAGCTAATTAAAGAAAATAAGAATATTGATTAAACCTATAATCCCTACAAACAATCATTTTTATAAGACCAGGTATAGCCAGGTAGTTGAACTGATTACAGTCTGTAGGCCTGTCCATTCTTTATGGATAAATTCAATAGAAGCAAATTGCAGGGCCATATAAAACACATGGCAAACTGAAATGCTTTTCTGAGTGACTTAAACTGTTCTAAAAGTAAAGTTATTTCAGATGTATATTATGTAAGTTTTAAAGGTCTCATCACTATTGCGTTTGGAGGCCCTCAGGCTGCTAATAGTTACAAAGTTAATTACAACAAATAGAATACCCTTATCTTTCTGTAATCTGAATAGAGATAACTCTGTAATTAAATCATTCCCATGTTCACCAATTTATTTTATAGTTAACTTTCAGAAACAACCTTATTATTAATATTAATATTTTCTCATTTATTCACATTGGATGCAACAAAAGTTTGTTTTTTTTCCGTTCTCCTTTATGCTAAGTCTATTAACTGTTTTGCTACTCATTTATTTCACTGCTGAGTATTCCGCTGCCAAACTTACTCGGTCAAACTAGCTGCTCTTTTTATAGACTTCATTTCTAATGCAGTCTGAACATGAATAGCATTTAATTTTTTTGGTGAGTTGAGGGTGTTTTGGAAATTTTTTTTATGAAATAAAAGTTGTTTAAGAGTGATTGTTTGTCATTAGATAACATTTAGTTAAAAGTGGGGTCATGAGGCTTTTTAGCGTGCCATTGATGTACAGATTCATCTGAAGAGTTTGAGTAGAAGTCCTGGATGCATATATTCAGACTAAAAAGGAAGCTTTTGCATGATTTATACCCAGCAAACTCCATCATTTGACCAATAATAATTCAAAACATTATATAGTATTACTACCGAGGAGTCCCACTCAGGTTATCTGGCCTCAATCTGATTCCAAGTCATTTGATTTCAAATATCTGCTGATACATAGTTCTGACCCATTACTTTTGTGTAACGTTTTAAAAAAAACATGTTCCTGATTTGTATTTTACTTCTTTTATCATTTAGCTCTTAAATATATTAATTATTTGAAGTAGATTGAGCAATCAAGTAAAACAGGGAACTATCAACTTGTAAAACTAGGTGATAATAAGTCATGTGAGAAAGTTTTACTGTAGCTTTAGAACAATTAAGCATCTTTTATCATATGTGATTCATTTCTTTATTAAAAAATTCTAAAAATTAACAAAAGTACTCTTAAAATTATTGTTATAGCATTAATATGCTGATGAGCATTCCTGACTAACCATTTATTAGTTTGGTAGTTTTTTTAAGAGATGATGAATTTCCTTTTTTAATAACTTTTTCCCGGAGTTTGTACTTTGTAGATGGTCCCCTGGCAGTCGTCACTGTCAGCCATGCATAAACAGAAAGAATCCTAAAAAGAAACAAAAATCCTATATTATTTCCTTCTAAAGTGCCTTATTCCTTTTGAAAAAATTTAAAACATTTGCTGTAAGTTTAAAACGACTAAGAGTTATTGAGCCCAAAGGTCTTAATCTTTGAGTGTCTCGCTATCATTTACTGAGCTATTTTTGTGCTCTTCCTGCTCAAACTAGTTTTGCCATCTATTGTGCCTATATACAGTCTTGTGATCCATTAATGATATGCAGACTTCTAGTAGAGTATTTATTTGTAATAATAATCTTGAAATATATTGTGCCAAAATAATAATAAAATAAATATCCAATCCCTGATCGGGTTGAAACATCCGATTCAGATCCAATCCTGAAACTACATGATCTCACAAAAATCTGTAGAACAGCAAGAACTCAAAAGGGGAACCATGTTATAGCAGGAGATCACTGTATAGCATAATATATAAAGGTAATTGCATAATTTCCTTATGTTGTATTCATCTGATTTTTTTTTTTGTCTCTTCCTTTTGTGATGTAGAAATGCACGCCGTCTTCAGTCTAGAACAAACACCATCTCATTCTTCTAGGATTCTGGCCCTTCCAACATATTGCACTTAAATGTTTCAAAATACAGTATAAATAGAATTGTGTATAAATATTTCTTTAAAATTATTTTCTTTGATAAGTGTAATTTGCTAAGTCTGCAACTTTTTAAGGCCACCTGTACTGAAAGAACTCGAGCTCTTTGGCATATGTACACTCTGTGCAATGTCATCAGACCCAGAGTCCACTTGGCACCAGGTTGTTGGTGGCCTTGTGACCCATACTGTCCCTGTGGACCAGGTTACAAACTGATTAGCAAAGCTTTAGTGTTATGCATGGACAAAGGCTCTAAAAACCTAGAAGTTGGCTGTGTATTTACAACCGGCTGACCAGTGCCAAACTTCAGGATCCAATAAGGCCAGGTTTTTAAAAATTATAAACAACATTTATTAATTTGACCATGTATTTTGTTAACCTTGGTTTTTCTAAAGTAAAAGCTCAAACCACAGTTTCACCAGTGCAATTGTACACTCCTTATAACCATCAAAGCCATAAAAGGTCTTCTTTTGTTTTATCACTTTCTAGTCTTAACAACTTTCTCTTAGAATAGGCAATGTTTCAAGTAGAAATCATTTTTTATTTTGACAAAACAGTTGCTTAGTTATTGATTTGATTCCAGTTGGTTGGGTTTGAGAACTTTGGTTTGTGCAAAAGGGCCTGGCTTATCAAATCTTCACATTTCACTTAGTTTGAAGGTTGACATCTTTTTTTCCTCTTTTAAAGCAAAAGGCTCAACTCCTCTAAAAACAAGACTGGTATTACTTGTTTTTTGTACATGTTTGTTTTTTTTCCATGTTGTCGCTCATGTTTGTGTACTAGAAGGCGGTCTGACAGGGTCTCCATTGCCCTTCCTTAAACAAATCAGGCAGTCAGCTGTTGTGGTAATGATGTCTCTGCCATAGCACAGCACTGCAATGTGAAATAGCTGCCAATATCCCTGGAGAGAGCCATTATATTTTAACACTATCTCTTGCAGATTCAGTTACAGTTGACAACAGGTTTATGTTCCTGAATCATCATATTTTTAGCATGTCATGTTTTTTCCCATTTTAAACTACTCGTTCTGGTAACAGACATGTACATGCATGACTTCTAAAATATTTTGGATTTAACTCAAGAGTCTCAGTTGAGACACTTGGCCTCTGTTTTGTATGCCCAGTGTCCAATCATCATTGCGGCTGTTTTTTTTTTTTTTTTTTTAACTACACACTGGGAAGGATTTCCTCTTGAAACAAGTCATTTGTCAACACTGGTTGCTTTGCTTTTAACTTGCTCTAAGTTAGGTTGGTGTTTAAGGGCGTATTTACATTAGCAGGTTTAATTCACACCATGCTTTGTTTCCTCAGATAGTTGATTTCGTTTGGCAGTTGTGAAAACTCGTCTCAACTCTGGTACAGACCAGACATGCAAAACCTGGTCCCCAATGGAATAACAATTTTTTTTTTCCTACATGAGGGTAAACCAAAGTGCATAGAGTAAACTAACTGTGAACAAAACGGCTCATACAGCAAAATAAGGAGAAGCAGGAATCAGACAAAGAGTGTAAACCAAATGTATTGAGAAAGCACAGGCACCATACTATTACGTAAAAATGTAAAATATCAGCTTGTCCTAGCTGGTTTTCTTCTTCATGCTTTCCCTTCCATATCTTGCTGATAAAATCCTGCTGTCAAGCGAGTAGCATTTGGAACAAAGTGATTTTTTTTTTCCTGCTTCAAACTTTGGTTAGCTTACGAAAGTGCCATGTGTGAAAGCAAACCAAACCAGGGAACGAGGGAAAATTACCAAGTTTACTGGGCGACTATTCTAGTGTCAGCTTCACCAAAACTCCATTTTAGGGTATTTATTCTTCAGCTTACTCTAAAACCAAAGTCTCTTGACGCTTTCTGGAAAATCATTTTAGTACAGGTGAAGTGTTGGGCTTAACGAAACCTGTTTAGTTTGTAGAACTACAATAGGTAAAGTTGTTATTCACCTTTGACTATATAGTGATTTATAGCATTTTTGTAAATGTGTGGAACTGTGACTGTACCCTAAATTTTAAAAAGTCTGGAACACAGTTTCTGTGTTTTTATTTCTATTTTAAATGTTCTATACTGATTTTTAAATCCTACTTTCTGGATATGAATTGAGTTACTAGTAATGTGTTTGTCTTTCCTGTTTCGATTGTTGTGTGTTGCATTTCCAGACAAGCGTATTTCCTGTGAAGTTTTTGTGATGTCCTTTTGTGTGCGTTTTGTCCCTGGAGCCAGTGCATTCTGCGTATTGCCAACAGTGAACCTGATTTTCAGAGAAGTGCTATAAAGCTGCTACTTCCCCTTCCTTTCTGTTCTTTTCGCACGGCTCCTCATTATCACTACATGTAGCAGCAGCTTTGGACAAAATCCACGAAAACAAAAACAGAGGAAGCAGAAAACAAGTAACAAAAAAGGTGGAATGTGAAAGTTCTACACACGTACTGCTTCTATTCTGGCTTTTATTTGTTTTGAAACACTTTTAACTTTCATTCACTGAAGATGCCAATTTTTAGTTTCCTTGACAAATAAGTAATAGATTATTTTTTAATTAAAAAGGAAACGGATCCTTGTTCTCCTCTAATTCTGTTGTCAATGCTCTGCGGTCTTTTTTTCCCACTAATTAATAGTCTCTGTGAAAATACTGTGGCCTAAGTATGGCACTCTCCCCACCCCAAACCTCGCCTTCCCTCAGGAAATGTTTACATACACACTTGTGGCACAGCAGCCCTGCATAATAACATTTTTCCAAGGACATCAGGTTTTCTGAAACGCACAGACTATTCTCTGTTATGCTCTGCAGCATACCCATGTGAGCTGCTCTTAGGGAAATCCACAGGGCAGTTTTCAGGCATGTTTTGTAGGCAAATCCATTCACCTCAAGTAGTTTGCATGAATTAGATTTAATAAATCTATTCTTTGTTTAACTAAATTTTCTGTTAGGCGTTTGTACGTTTGGTTGTTTAGTAACCATCAAATCATTGTCTCAAGCAAAAACTGAACTGCTTTTTTTTACTACTAATATACTTCTTGTAATTCAGCAATTTTGTTAGACATCAGTTATTATAACAAAATCTTCCAACAAATGTGATAAGTAATATAAATATAATCTCTTGCTCTGTCAATACAAGTTTGGTAGAATGCTAATGAGAGGTTGTCCACATGCAACAACTGCAATATTTTAAGAAAAATCTTATTGTACTCATTTTTTAAAATGCTATTTATAAAGGACTGTATTTTTCAATCCCTCATAGCGAAATTCACCAGTTTGGGCATGTGACCAATAGACAAAAGTGCTGTTGAGATGCAAGGTGGCTGAATTCATGCTTCAGAAGTCATCTGGAAGTTTTGTGTATTATAATACTTTGAATTTTTTCAGTCTGTCAAAAACTTCTCAAATTTAAGAGATAACAATAAACTTTATTTATACTATTATTTTGTTTAAAATAATTTGCCCTACATGAATATTCTTCTTCACCTTTTGGCTTATCCCTTTCAGGGTCACCACAGCGTAACACCACCCACTGTTTTGCATCAGTGATTTGGCAGAGATTTTACACCAGATGCCCTTCTTGACACAACCCTGTATTTGAAGGGCACAGGGACCCAGTTAGGCAGCAGCGTCAAGGGTCTTGCCTAGGGACTCAATCTGGATGGGGATCAGTGGACACCCCGAGGATTGAACTCAGGTCTCCTGCGTGCCAACCAACTATTACATAGCAAAAAGAATTACATGGTGCTGCAGATTGCTGTGGTATTCGTTGATTTTAGCCTCCTCTCGCACTGTACATCATCAACCATGGAGCCAGTCCCATACCATTATACTTCCTTGATCGACAGTTGATGTAACACTGAAGCCGTCTTTTCACAAATTTTAACAAAGTTTTGCATGATGAGGCAAAGATTTTAAATTTTGATTCACCGGTCTGTGACCCCTTCTTTCAGTCTTTAGTAGTTCAGTGGTGGTGTTTCCCAGCCCAGGCAAGCCTCTTTATTCTAATATCTTAGCAATGCCTTTCTTGCTTCAACTCGCCCTGCTTACCCTTTAGCTCAAAGTCTTTACTGTTAAAACTGAGACTTGCCTATTAAGACTAAGACTGTTTCCTGTCAGTTTCTCATAGTTTCTGAGTGCCTTAGATGGTAAAAAAACTTTACTCACTGACACCTTGACTGATTTTGCAATGTCTATATAAGAAAGACTTAAATTGTCAGTGTTAAGATGGTTTAAGTTGCCTTTTTCTTGTTGAAATAACACATCACTTTCAGCTCTACAAAACTGTTCAATTAAAGCTCAATATGGAATAGTATGATACCACAGTACTAACACTGCTTTTATATACCTAGAGGGAGAGGGTTGTAAGCATGACTTCTAATGCTGCATTCACAATGAACACGGCCGAGACATCAAATTCGCATCTGCTGCCTCTGCTTTGACACTTGTCAAATTTACTGCTTGACGCGCCTGCTGAGGAGTAACCACCAAAATTGTTCTGGAATTCATTTGTTGCCGCATAATGGATGATATTGAGCGAGCATGTCATATGTTTTGGAGAAATCTACAAATAAATCTTTTTATTATTGTCTTGATGAAAATAAGAAAAAATATCATAAGCCCATGAAGCTAGAGCCGTCCCGCGCTACAACAGTACTCGCGGCAGATCTCCGGGCCAGAATAAATTACTTGGATAATTGGGATGTTATAAAATCTTTGACTGATGAAGGGGTCAATTTTAGCATGCCTTTGTTATGATGTATTCTAATATTGTTTTTGAATATTTACCTAGATTTTTTTTATTTAATCTTTCACCGCTGAGGAGTTATTAGTTATTTTGAGAATGTGAATTACATCCAGACAAGATAAAGGACTGTAGTAATTGATACAACTACTCAGTGAAGGAAAAAAAACACAAAGGTTCATATAAGAGTTTTATACTCTGAAAGAAACAAGCTTTCATAAAGACAGTTGAGCAGTTATAGTAATGCTAAAGTCACAAATTATAAATGTAATAAATACCTTTAATATTAGCATGGATTTAGAGTTTTTTGGGGGGGTTTTTTGCACAAGTTCCTTACTTTCCCCACCTCAGTCTTTCAGCAGAGCTCTAGGTTTGAACATTGCCCAGTCAGCTGACTAGAGTTAGCCTTTGAACAAATCTGGGAAGGCAAGGCCAGTTAAACCACACAAAAGCCAAGAACAATGCCTCCTTTTTGTAGACTTCAGTGGTGCAGCTTCTAAAGGGGTTACAATATATGATCCTACTGTCAGTAGAGTGCCACCTCAAGCAAAATACATGTGAAAAAAAATTTAAAAAATATCTCTGTGTAGTGTAGTTTTGAACCAACACAGGTTCTAACACCAAGTTTTTTGAGCAACTGTTTTATTTTACTACAAATTTTGAATTGTGGCTTATGACCCTGAAATGTATCAAATAAAATTCGGTATATTCTTCAGGACCTGCTGAAGTTCTTGCCTATAGACCTGTCATCACATCCATTTCACAAAAGGAATACGTAACTTTGATGATGAATTCAACTCTTTTATGCTAAATGTAGCCTGCTCACTGGCTTTAGATAGCTGCAAAACCTATAGTAATTGCATTTTAGACAGATAATATTAATGTGTTTAGTCCAAAATACATTCAATAAATAAATAAATTATACAAAAGCCTTTGCTAGAAACAAGGTAAGTGCTCTGAATAGGCTGATCTTTATCACTACACATTGCCGAGTTATGCTGAGGCTTTAAATTGCTCTCATGTGGACACACTAAGGATTAACACAAAGTTGTTTAGGGACTACACACTGCAAAATGTGTCCCCTGGCATTTTCTTACTATCTGCTGCAAGAAAAATCATTCACCTATTTCCTCAATTTTTTTTCTACTAGTTTTTCTGCTCTGCACAGTCACTAAGCGTTTCCTCTCACTTTGATTTGTTTGTATGTTTGTGTGTTAATCTCTTGATGTGTTTATACAAGAAAAATCCTTAATCTCTCAAACCTTTTCCCCTGTGCTTTGCAGCTCAAAATGTGACGGTGGAGGAGATCCTCTCTAGCTATAAACAGGCCTGTCAGAAACTCAACTGTAAACCTATACCCAAAGTGCTCAAACAGATACAGGTAAGGAACATCCTAATGCAAAAAATTGTTTTTATAGCACATACATTTATGCAGAAGAGGATAGCACATCTTGGTTTATGCAGAAATTGATTTTCGAAATTCAAAGAGCTTTGGCTTCACGTTTCATTTCTCACCTGAAAGGCCATTCACATACACGTATCAATCTAATCACCATTTTTTTATAACATGTTTGATATGATCGTGTAAATAGAACTATCTGGTATTCTTTCAGATCAAAATAGTTATCTCAAAATAAGTAATCGGGTTAACACGTGTTGATGTCTCCCAAAAAGGTGGATGTTTCTCAGCATGTCTCTCTTTATATCGATTTAAATTATTGCTAAATTTCTATACATGTTTAAAGGAAGTGAAAAGCATGTAATCAAGAGGCGATACCAAGTGTAGCATGGCGTATCCAGGGCAACTGAAGTGTCCTTCTTGAGGAGTACAAACGACCGCAGCAGTGTTTTCCTATTTTGCTAACAAATTAGTCCCCTCGTTATCATGGTTATTGGAAACAGTTTTGAAAGTAGCAACAAGTCTTTTACTTATGTCATTAGGTGCAAAAACCTTTAATAAATCAGAATATTGACTAAACATACATATATATATATATATGCACACACACACCAGGACATCCTGATAATCCTATTTCCAAAGTCCATGTAAACGCAAACTGTTTATTGCAAATGTCTGATAACTCCCAGTTATTCAATTTACTGGACTCATCAGGTTCACTGATGATAAACCTGTGTTCCTAAGCTACCAATGGGTGTTTAGATCAATTGAAGGTTGAGATGGGGAAATATTATAGTTGTGATTTTCAGTCTTGGTCCTCAAGTACTTCTTATCATCAGTCTTATGAACTGAATTGAGTGAATTTCTGAATCAGTTCAGAATTCATAATAAGTCTTTTAGTTTGTACATAAGAATTATACGAGAGGATCCTTCAGGGATGCATTTTTGTTCTGAACTGTATTTCCACTTCCTCTGATTTAAAGTTAAAAACATATTTGAAAAATCTAAAATATTCAGCAAGAGCAACTTGAGAAGCTACAACATACACGGCCACCTTCAGGAAGTCAGTCATGTCACCCAGAAGCCATCTTTGAAATTTTGTCTTTATTTAAATATACTATTTACCAAAATATGTATCTCTAGATCTGGAATCTAGAATTCATTAATCAACTGGATGTTATCATTAAATTAGGGATTCAGAATAATCACAAGTTTTACCTTTTATTTGTTATCATTATTATAGTTTTTTTAATAAAAAGGAAATCATCTCTTTCTTTTCTACTTGTGGGTTACCAGGAGAGTCATGTGCTCGGCATTCCCTGTACATAAGTAATTCTTCAGCTGAAATAGGGAAGCTATACAACTTCTTTCTGTATATCTTGCAAATTTAGTGATTTTGTAATCACACACCAAGAAAGTTTCTAGTACAGTAGTCTCTTGTTTATCGCTATAGTAAGGAAACATTTGCCAAGATGTTTTCCCAATTTTTACTTCTCAGAAGAGACGGCACTTTGCAATCTTGCCCTAGTTATTATTGTCTCTTTTTTCTTTTTCTTTTTATTTTGGGAACTTGCTTCTGTTAGGACACTGACACTTTAGGACTATATTATGTTTCATTTTGTACAAAATGTTCAGACAGATTATAACAGTTGATTTGCACTATTTTTTATTCTTTTTTTATTATTTATTTAAATCTATTTAAGGTTGCCTTTTTCATTCTATAATTGTGTGTCGTAACTAGAGAGCTGCTTAAAATGAGGATCATTAAATTCTTGATTTTTAGTACCAATCTTTCTGATTTTGTAACATAATTTTTAAGAAGAAAATAAAAACATTGTTAAATAATAACATTAATATTCACTTCAGGGATTTAGTTTACAAAGGATTACTAGTATACACACAGACTGATACATTTAGATTTTTGATTAGTCTTCTATTACAAGTTGCAGCTAATGAAAACCCAATATTCAATACCTCAGAAAAGTAAAAGTTTACTTAATTTTTTTTAAAAGCAGAAATTTTAGATAAGGGAAAACTGTAAGTATGAAAATAGCATCCAATATGCGATTGGGGAATGCATTTATTGAACTGCTGATACAGTGCACTATGGAGGCAATGAGTTCTGCTGAAGTAATGTCAAAGTCCATGCTGCTCTGATAGTGGCATGTATCTCTTCTGTGTTGCTGGGTCTCATGTCTCACACCTCATATCAAATGACATGGCCTCTCAAACTACCGCACTGAACCATAAAAACCTTCAAATTCAGACCTTGTCTCTTCTCTACCAGATTCTAGACTTTTGCTTTCTAAAATAAATGCTACATTTGTTTTAACTAGGGAAAAAAAAGCTTCTGAGCCACTGAGCAACAATCCAGTTGTATTTGTCATTAGCTCAGGTAAGATGCATCTGATGTTGTAGTTAAAGAACAACTAGAAACAAGAAGTGTGTGTTCTGGATACATCTGTGGTTGGCTGCTGATGAATCTCAGACTACAGCAGTAGTTTACTTCTCGTAATTCTCCCCCAAATTCTTTGTTCCTTTTTGAAAAAGAATAACCTAAAACCTGTATCAATCTCTGTGATTTTTGTTAGGGCTAGATCCTTTTATCTAATTACCTTTATAGTATCTTTTTATTGAATATGAAGCACTTTTTAAGAATTGAATCCACATTTGTCCTGTAGATACAGAATTCAAATAAAATGCACTAAAAACATGTACTGTCACTACTGACTCAACATAAAAACAACAGTTTTCTTAATATTTTTAGAGAGAACAGACTGAGCTTTTGTAAAAGCTTATGAACAAGATTCAAAGAAATATAAAGCTGAATCAGGTTAAATGCACACAAAAGTTTAAAGAACATCTTACTACAGATGAAAATGGGCTTGGTGAAGCAGATAATATGATTGCATCCTCAACTGAAGTGGGGTTAAGATGGGTTAATCCTATTCACTGTTCTTGAAAACCTGACTTATCAGCATCATTGTTTAGAAGTAAAGAAATCTATTTGTGTGTAGTTTTTCTTAGAAAAACTAGCCGTCTAAATTGACTACAGGCCATGTGCAGTTGAGGAGCTGTTCTCCCTGTTTTTCCCTCCACTGAATTCTTTAACAATTCAAAATAGATGCCACATATTCTAAATTACCATTGGTTAGACAGACTATATACCTTTTTTGTCATGTGCTGGTGCTGTTTTTGCTTAGCAGGAGCACTATTTAGCGGCGTTGTGTTGAATGCCTGCTCCACAATAACTCCAATCAAGAGTCGTAAAACTTAGACACTTGGCAACCTTGTGTAACATTTCTGCTTCTGCAGTTCTGCTTTGGCCAGGAGGGTGTCCTTAAAAATCTGTGATTTGTATGCACCTAAGCTTTATGCAAGAGCATGTTCTATCTGCAGTTTAGCCCTGGACATGTATGTGGCACCAGGTTTTAAATCATCTTTAAACCATTCGGGGCAGCCATGTCTTCTTGATGAGATAAAGCATCTAAAAATATATCCCGGCTTGTTTCACTTAAAAACATTTGTTATGAGGCAATTGTGTACATGTGGTCCTAAAGTAACTGTAATATATTGAGAGGCAATTTACATAAATGCCAGTGACTTTTTTGACATCAATGTTTCTGTTTTTCAAATCCTTCACCGTTTAACACTTCTCTCTACATTTGCATTTAATTAGATATTCCAATAAAGATTTAATTTAAAGCTGAAATTATCACTCCAGTTTTCTTTTTCCTGTTGTTTCTGTCAACTTAAGCAAACAAGAATCACGTAACTGATTCATTTGGAGACCATTTAAAACTAGAGAAGACAGTCTTTCTCTTTTCTACACCAAAAATCTGTTTCTAACTCAACAAATATTTTAATTTGTTACAGTCTTTTAAACTTTGAATTGTCAGTGACAAATGTGCATTCTTGTATGTGTGCTAGCAAAATAACATTCATAAAAATCTAGTGCAGTGGAGATTTTATCAACGCTATTACCTCTAAAGTTTGATTAAAAGAAAATCAAACCACAACATATAAACTACTTTTTAAGAAAAATCTTTCATATTTATTACTTTATTTATTGAGACACTATAGTCTATTTCAATGCTGGTATAGTTAGCCTTTCTGGACTCAGCAGTTGTCCGATCACATAACATTCTTGGGTTCGGTTGAGTCACACCAGTGACCATCAACTTAGTCTGTATCCATCACTATTACAGTACATTCAGCTGTAACGGTAAGGTGGTCGGGGAGAGGTCATGGAGTTCATGCTGAATGGACCGGACAGGAATTTGCCTTTGCATAGTTTAGAGGGCACCACACTGTTCATGAATATGTGGGTGGATGTGTTATCTGGGATAAGATAAAGAACCACTTGAAAATTCTCCTTATCTGAGTGATGCTAAAAACTTGCACAATTAGTATGTTTAAAGAAAATAAAATTCTATTTTACCTTTACCTATACACTTTTTATGTTTCCAGTGTGTGGTCACATAAAACCACATTGTTCTCTGACACGACTGGATGTGAGGAGTTTTCAGAGGTGCAACAAAGCAGCTTCTTAGATTATGCTGAAATTATCTTTGTCAATCCACAAAAGTTTTTTTTTCCCGCTCCTTGATGCCTGATTTTATTTCAATCTTTAAAAACAAAATTAACTTGTGTTTTTGTTTTCAGGTAGATGCTACATTAGGCAATTTTGGAGCCGAAGTGGTTTAATGTATACTTGCATCAATAGGCATCAATGGGTTAAAAATGTCCGAAACCAGAAAACCAACTGCAATATCTGTTTATGTTCTGCCTGTTTTACTCATTTGAAACTTTCATTACATAAAAAATAAGCGGGTTTTTTAATTGCTTTGACAGAATAAACTTCTGATAGTTTTTTTTTTTCTTAATAGGAACTCAAAGACCTTACCCTGCGAAATGAATGCTTGGATTTGAAAGGTAAGTAAATAGAAATACCCTAATAATTGCACAAAATGCTTGATATTTGCACTATTTTGTGTTGTGATGAGGAATTCTAAGTGTGGGTCTTAGGCTTTCATTTTTTTATTTTTTTACTGCAAGGAAGTAAAAATTTATTGCCAAAGATACAAGTTTTTTCAAAAATGAAAGCGAGTTCTATTGAAACTAGGGTCACTCAGTGCAGACTCATTCTTTCTCTGTAAAGGACTAATTTCCAGATTTTTTTTTATTTTTATTTTTTTTATCTGACATCATTTTTACCTGCTGTTTGTCTACAGGTGAAAAACTGGACTACAAAACATGCGAGTCCCTGGAGGAAATTTTGAAGAGAGTCCAGTTTAAAACGGTCGACCTGGAGCAGACCAACCTGGATGAAGATGTAAGTTAGTCATTGCTTTTCTACTCTTTCTTTCTCCTAGAATTAATTTTTGCCTTCAGCCATCCTCTGATCCGTTTACTTCTCTGGAAGGATGTGGAGTGTTTGTCATGGGTTTGCTCAAATTACCCCAGAGTTTAACTTGTGTAAACAACTACTGGTGCTGTTTGGCTGTATGCAAACACACACACAGAGCTTCAGTGTGGTGTGTACGGATACAAGTCCTGGACACTTCCTGTCACGCTGCAGATATGCTATACACAAATGTCTCCCCCTGACATAAAAAGGTCCCATGGGATCCCTTGTATTTTAATGAAAATATTCACTGATAACGGTGGTATGTCTCAGTAAAAAGACATTGTTGATACATTCAACCTTGCTCTTTGAAATGATGCTTCCGGTCTCCTGCTGTATTCCGTACACATCTAGAATGTTTGTTCTGCCCTCAGACACTCACAGACCCCATTCTTGTTTTCTTATTTTTACTAACTGTTACTAATGGGCTTATTTGGGAATCTTTTTTTGGTCCAGAACCCCACCAGAACCAGATCAAAGGTTTTGGAGAGCAGTGGGAAAATTGTTGGCTTTAAAGTTTCAAATTTCTCCTTGGTAATTCTGAATATCGTTGGTGTTTCTATCTCCACCTTTGACTTAAAGTCACTGCATTCGAGGTTGCTATAGTAGACTGCAATTGGTTTGCATCTGACAGACTGACAGTCATTATGAATCAAGGTAACAGGATACACTCGTTTTATATTTCCATCTCAGCAACTCACTGTAACATGGCTTTGTGATGCAAACATGTTTGGATCCTTCAAAGATGAGCTTAAACTTTTCTTAGAAATGCATTCTGACCAGAAATGTGGTTCTTCCCAACCGGCAGACTAGATGTAATCAATCCGCTGGTGTCTGCAGATCTTCAAAGTCTAAAGTAAATCAGGTGTGTTGGAGCAGGAAAACTAGTAAAACTTGCAGGGTAAGCAGGACTGCAGACTCATTAAGAAACACTGCCTTTCAGGTGTGTTATCTAGAAAGTGTTTGTGCTGAAGATAGCTTGCCATTTAGCTGTTTTGTGGATGGAGTTTTGCTTTTTTACTGAGTATTTCAGAAGAGGCGTGTGAGCATGACAAAGTCAAAGCAAATAGTGACAGATGCGCTCTTGTTTTTAAACCAATTTGGAGTGTTTCCCTTAAAATCAAGCAGCCAAATGAGTCACTGCGTGACTCACTAGAAAGCAGCACTTCAATTGAAAGCTGCTTGTGGTACAGAGCACACGTCGAGATAGAACAGCAGAATGATTTGACTCCGGTCTGCAATCTTGCTGGGAACTAGACGGGAAGAAAAAGGTTTTACTGGGACATGTTTTTTGAGAGGCCCGTGGAGAGACGGCCATTGAGAGCGCGATCACATGCAGCTTTTATTGGACTAAGTGTGACTCATCATCCCCCACGCCCGCTAAATAAACAGGCATGTGTATTTTCAGTCGTGTTTTCCGTTAACAGAGAAACTGAGGACAGGTTAAAAGATGTCATGCAGCGAGTAGCTTGTCTGATGACGTCACTTTGCTTTAACTTCAGAAAAAAAAAAAAACTAGATCACTTCCTGTACCTTAGTGCACAAAAGCAAACATCCTTCCATTATTATTTTACAGCAGTTCTTTGCTTTCATGTTGAGCTATGGTCGTATCCACGTTTTAAAGGTTGTTAAATATAATTAATCTTCCGTAATAGAGGAGGGAACCACATTAAACTGTTCTATATTGCATGATTTAAACACTTAAATCACTCTAGCTTTACAGGATTGCCTGTTTTTGTCGCTGTTCATTCAGAATACATTCATTTTCTTACAAACTTATTTTCATCAAAGACAATTTTCATTTTAACTTTAATTGGACAACAGTTAAATTGTTACTTAATAGACAACATATTTTTTTCTTTTTAAATGCATGCAAATTCTGTAATACATACATCTTTAGTGTTGATTTCATGGGGCAGGCTGACAAAAGAACAAGTTCTGCTAATGTTGGAAAAGTTTTCTTGTTTTTTTCAGAATTGCCTTTCATTGGTTAAGAAAAAAGGGAAAACTATTTTTAACATATGATGAAAATGAATAGTTTAATTACTGGATTTTGAAGCCATAACTAAGATTATTATAATTTGCAAAAGACAAACCACAGCTCCTACCACCATTCTGCCATATCTCTTTATGAACAGTTTCACTTTTTTTAAAAATGGCTTCCAGGACTCTTACAGTCTTTTTTTAATATTTATTTTTTCTTTGCTTTTTATAGTATTACTACTTGCATTTGATTGTATAAATGTTTCTTGTATTGGCTGTTTGTAGTCTTACTACAAAGAATAAACTGTTTTTACCAGAAATCTGAGCATTTTTTATCTTCATAGAAATTCATAAAGTTTCTCTGTGTTCAAAACCAAGTGATAGATTAAGTTGAGAAATATAATATTGTTGTTATTTTTTACATTGTTTATCTCTTCACATCCCTCCCAGGGTGCTTCAGCTCTCTTTGATATGATCGAGTACTACGAATCAGCCACCCGTCTCAACATATCCTTCAACAAGCACATCGGCACACGAGGATGGCAAGCTGCTGCTCACATGATGAGAAAGGTAAAGCAAAAGCTTTCATGTCATGTTTCCAAACACAAACTGGCAGTGAAAATAGAATTGGCGTGTTTTTATGACCTTAACACATACCATTTGTTTTTAAGGACACTTTATAATCTAAACTTTAATGACAGGTTATCATCCAAAGCATGTTTTGCACATGCAAGAATGGAGAGGTCTGAAACTGGTTTTGTCACCCCCTTGAGACTTTTCACAGCTCCAGTTGTACTCTGTCACCTCTCCTGTGTGGTTCCTGTTAAGCTCTGATTGAGGCCGAGCTCAGGCATTGGTTGCAGTGAAAAGTCTTGGCTAAGGGGTCCAATCGTCTGGGGAGTATTTGTGGGCAGAAATGAGCAGGTCCTTCAGGCTGCTGTGGTTGTGGTTCAACTCGATGCTGAGTGAACTCATTTACAAGACAAACCAAACGTTCTAGTCCTTACCTCACCTCCTAATCAAAATGATATGTGGTTTTATCCATATTGATGCTGTTCTGACAAATAAACTCTACATTGTGTTTCAAACTATTCCTTTTTTGCAACAACACTCCAGTTCTCCTGTTTTACACCTGGATAGTACATAGAAACATCTCTAAACCACAAACTCTTGAAAATGATGAAGAACATCTTCAAATTCTTTTATTAGACACATTTAATATTTTTTCTCCCTTTAAAGTTACGCAACTTCCGTTAAAATAGAATAATTAAATCTACAGTTTAGGATGAAATTTCATCCTAAATCATTGTTTCTATCCAGAACAGATTATGTGTTCTTGACTAATTACTATAGTAAAGTGATGAGCAGTAGTTTTTACATTTGTATAAGGGCCAAAGGATTTGTCCCTTCACTAATTTTGTCTGAATTAGTTTGCATTTGTAATAAATTGTTTTACTTTTTTGTATCTTTTAAAATAATTTTTATTTGCTGTTTTTGTAAACCGCACATATTCTTGCATTTGTTGTCTAATAGACCTGAGATAAACTTTGAGTTTTGTCTTACTTGATTGAAGTCTCCACTATGGGGCTAAACAGAATTGTTTGTTGTTTGTCATCTGCACACTATTATTAAACTCTAATCACAGTCCCCCCCCTTGTTTCCAAATTTTCTCTGAGGTAGGCATTCCAGTGTTCCGTACACTGTTCAAAGGTCATAGTCCAGCCCTGTTTGTCAGCAGCAAACTTACAAGCTTTCTCTCTGTCTCTGCAATGGACGGCTTTATCCTGAAAAACAACCACCAATCAAAGCAGTATCTCTACCTTTTGATCACTTTGTAAGAAAATTAAGAATAAAGCTAGTAATACCTCCTTGTGTAGGTCTTCTTTGAGATGTGATAGCAGCATTTCAACTTTCTTTTGCTTTCTCAGAGCGACAAAATCTGCAAAGTTTAATCTTGTTTTAAAGTCATATTAGTCAGAGATAAATCATCCCCACTGTTGCACTTTCTGTTACTCACCACCCACTTCACCACCTAACATACATTTGTCCTGTTGGAACCAGCATCCATATGTTGTTTTCTCCTGTCCTGATGATGCACTTCCAAACCAAGATCTCCTCTGCTTTCTCTCAGAGCAAAACCGGTTCAACAAAGTCTGTTCTCTTTACATTTCTCAGATTTACAGGTTGATTTTCAGTTTCATGTCCACTAATTTTTTAGAAACAAGTTTTTTACTTCAGCTTTCAGTATCTAAAGAAACCTTTAAATGATCTGGAGCCATTACTATCACAGCAATGTGTTGGTTCTTGGTGTGATAGAAAACTTAAATTCCCACTGTTAAGGAGATGTGTTCAGACATGGCTCCTCATTTTCTCCTGTTAAATGTGATGTCCCCCCCATGGTCTTGTTTTTATTATCTTGGGTATCTTATTTATAGAAGTGATGTTTGTCTATTTCAGAGCTGATCATACACCGTTGGCAGAAGACAAAGCCAATGCTGACATCTGCTGATTTCATAGTGAATATGAGACCTACAGTCAGTGTTCATGTGACATTTGACACCAGTTTCAACTTCAAGCAACATAAGACTTCAGTTGTTTGATTTTGAATTTTTTCTACCCGTTTAACCATAAATCCATAAAATTATCCATTTGATGTTGTATAAAGCTTTAATACATCAGACATGTCATCATTTAGTCATGTCTAATTTACTCATACAAAATTTACATTTTATTCTAAATCTCTAACCCGTTACATTTTTACAATGACCGGTGATACTATTTGCAGGTAAACGTGTTAATCACCAATCTTGATCAATGAACGAATGCATTTACAGTCTGTGAGGGCAGTTGTGGTGCTGAGGTAGAGCAGTCGATGTCTGATTGAAAAATTACAGACTTGGTTTCTGCCCTGTCCACCCATGTGACTCCCCAATTTTTTGAAGTGTTCTTGGGGAAGACAATGAACCCCACATGTTTCCTGATGGTTATAGGTTGACACCAGTGTTTACCAGTGGAGCCTTCTTATAAGAAGGTAGTAAAGTGTTATATAAATCAGTCAGTAGGCTGGTGGGAACAGCGACAGTGTAGAACCAAAGCACAACCACCCTTATTCTCCCCCAATTCACATATGCACACCCACAGATGTAGCAACTTTTTATGACTTCATACTTTATATATTCTTAAACATCAATATTGTCTTCTCTTTGATATGCCCTTTCCAGAGTTAATTAGACATACAGTATATATATGTATATATATATATATATATATATATTGTATATTGTTCCAAAACCAGTTTTGAAAAGCAGTTTTCACATAATTACTAATAACCTGAAAAGGTGAGGCTTAAATAAATATGATTTTCACATTAAAAGTTAACAGAAAGGTTGTTTTTGACCCTCACTAAAAAAGAAAAAAAAAAAAAACCTAAAACGGCTTTAAATAAAATCCTTGGATTTATTGAACTGCTCGGTAAACTCCCATAACATCTATTTTGATAAGCACAGTGATGCAGCCCTAATGCCCCGGGATATTGCATTCATACCGTAGCAGAAAACCAACATAAGCGTGTTGTAAGCTTCAGTCTAACCGTGACTGAGATGATCTTATTAGCTTTACTCTGTCATCCAATCAGGATTTTTTTCCCCCCATCTGAAAGGAGCCCTGCTGTCTGCAAGCGCTGGGCATCAGATGATTAATGAGCAACTGCTTAGAGACATCACACACACAGAGGGTGTTTTAACTGTGCTTATGTCAGAGTTTCCCAATACAAAGTTGTGTTTGATTTCCTCTAATCAAATAGATCTTTATCAACTCATGTTTGGGGCAATTGTATGAGTCCCAAAGTGATATCATTTAAAAAAAATGATAGTAAAAATATTACCACAAGTCCTAGCATTGTTTTTAATGCATTTATGTGAATTTATGTCTTAATATTCTTTGATTTTCATTTTTATAAGATATTTTACCCAGAGATATCTAAAAGATTTACAGACCTTGGAAAAAGTGGACCTTTTCTATATAAAAAAAAATGACTTGAAATTTTAAACAACATGAGCCCATTTTGTTCATAAAAGAGCCAAAAGAAAGTCGCGCTGAAAAAAATCCACCAAACAGTGAGACCGTGAAAAGCACACCGCGATACTAGTGAGGTAAAACTGCACAGTAGTGATACTGCCCTCCATCAGTTTGATTGTTGAGGGGTGATGCAGGCGGAGACATAAACAAACAACGATCTGCAGCAGAAAAAAACGTCACATCCCCATTACCTCTTGGGGATTCATGGGATGCATTTTCGGGTAGCCAATGAGCTCAAAGCCCCGCCCCCATGTAAAATTAGGTTCAGCTCAGCAGTGAAAGCTCGAAAAGAGAATTGAAACTGAAACTGAGGACTGGAAGTGAAGATTCAAAAAAAAAATTTGAAAATTCACAACAGCAGCTGTTACTAAAGAATAATTTGTTTTCAATTAATAATTTTTTAATTTATATATTTTTTTATTTCAAGTTTTCACTCTTTTACTTTTCAAATTTTCTTTTTTTTTTATTCTTCAGGTTTTTTTTTTAATTATTAATTTTTTTTTCAGGTTTCAAATTTTCAATTCTTTTTTTTCAGTTACAACATCTATTTTTTAAGTTTTCAATCTGTTTTTTGTTCACTTTTAGCTGATCTTGATTTGACCCCATAGATTTAGCCTTTCTAAAACATATTTTTTATAGCTAATCATGTTACAGGACTGCTATTAAATAACTTCATTAGTTTCTAGATGTTCTCCCAGCTAAATCTGTAAAGTTTTTGCCTTTTTCTGCCATGTCTTACCCCGATCTACCAATGCTTGGACCTTAATTAGCAATCAAACCTGAATTAAGCCTATTTCATGCTCACATTTTCTAAATAAATTATTTATTTTTATTTTTTATTTTATTTAATATTTGTCTATATAAATTAAAGGTCTTGTAATTGTTTTAATTCTTTGTAATGGTGACTTTGTATGACCGTGTCCTAAAACTTGACAGGGTTATTACAAAATATACGTATTTTATGTAAATCAAACAGTCTTTAAGCGTGTGAATAATATTTGACATAAATGAGTCTTACTCATTTAGACCATTATGTCCTCCTCTCAGACGAGCTCCCTGCAGTACCTGGATGCCCGTAACACTCCTCTGCTGGACCACTCTGCCCCGTTCGTAGCACGAGCCCTCAGGATCAGTGGCAGCCTGGCAGTCCTTCACCTGGAGAATGCTGGTCTGTCTGGCAGGCCACTCATGCTGCTCGGTGAGTTTAGAAATAAAGGCAATAAAGAGGCATGAGGGAGACTGATTTATTTCATTGTTTTTTTGTTTTTTAAACTATTTTTCTATTTTCAGCTACTGCTCTAAAGATGAACATGAATCTGCGAGAGTTGTATCTGGCAGACAACAAGCTCAACGGCATTCAGGACTCGGCTCAGCTCGGCAACTTGCTTAAGTTCAACTACAACATACAGATTCTGGACTTGCGCAATAACCATATTTTAGACTCTGGTATGTATCAGTGATAAGCCACCAGCTCAGTTTGGGTAGATATAATATTTCATGTGCACAGCTCTTGTTTTATAAAGTAGTTTATTAAAAACTACAGTAGAAATTATTGACACTTGGGGGGAAAAAAGTGTTTCAGATTCATCTTCTAATAAATAATGATTGACACAAATGAATAGCAGGCTTTTGGTTTGTCGTCACAGGTCTCGCCTACTTGTGTGAAGGACTAAAAGAGCAAAGGAAAGGCCTCGTCACTCTGGTGCTATGGAACAACCAGCTCACACACAATGGCATGGGCTACCTTGCTGCAGCATTGGTATTCGTTTACACACACCCACAGGGTTTCTGTAACATGGAGAAGCACAGAAAAACAAACGTGTGTGAAATATTCAGAGGGAATCCCTCTCTTTATATATTCCACAAGCTAGTTCTCTAAAAAATCACACACTGGCAAGCATATTAGTAAATTTAGTTGCATAACAACACAATTGCTTGTAAAAGGACACACCACCAGCACACGTTTTATTTTCTAAACAGTGACTAAGGGGGAAAATGTTTCGGTCAACTGAGGTTTCTCTGTGCTCTTTTAGAGGGTTTTTGTTGTTTGTTTTTAATATTTCAGTGGTTAGCCTCCAAGTACTTATAGTTCTACACCAAAAGTCTGTTTGAGCATGTAAATTAAACTGTGCTCTGTCAGGGGAAGATAAATGTTATCTGCCGGTTTAACTGATGGTACAGTACATCTGGTTTTGGTTCACTGACAGCTTATAAAAAAACATGACAGTGCAACTGCAGCACGTCTGTCATTTTACTTTCCCACTTATCGACCTATTTACTGATGTGATTATTGTAACAGGAGTTTAGGCTGATGGATATTTTGGAAAATGTTTGTTTCGGACCCTGAAACTTTCATATATCCTGAGGATTCTGGTTGCTAATGTTAAACTCTATTTTTGCACTGGAGCAGTAAAGTGGGAATTTTGTTTCACACACCAGCATCTGTTGGCTGAACCAAACAGGATATTCATTTGCATTGCTTTTATAAAAATACAGGCATTTCATTTACCTTAGCAGTGTTATTTTATTCTGTAAATATTGATTTTAAAGTTCTCTTGGTTTCCATATGCTGTACTGTTAAAAAAAATAGCAAAACTGGACTTTCCTTTATTCACAGACATAAATGACTGTTGATACATAGATGGATAATGACTTCAAAGCATCACCCATCAAAAGTTTTTTTTTTTTTTTTTTATTTACATATTGTCAGGGAAACACTTCTTCTGAAACATATCTGTAATAGTGCTGCCACAAACGATTATTTCAATAGTCGACTAATCATCGATTATTTTTTCCGATTAGTCGACTAATCGGGTCACGGGCAAACTGGATGTAAAACACACATCATTATATTTTAATTAACTAAAACTAGATATAAAGCATTACCTCTGATAATGCAAGTGTGAATGCTGTTAGCTGAATTTGGCTGCTAAAGATGCTAGCGCTGATAGCAGAAGATACTGCAGTTGGTGGTTGAAATCGCTGAAGCTGATAGCTCAAAACGCTGAAGCTGATAGCTAGCTAAAATATTAGCTAAATGACAATTTAGCCTAAAAAAAACTGAAAAAAGTCTAAAGTAGCTTAAACAGCTAGCATGCAGCTGAAATATTAGCTAAACTCTACATTAGCCTAAAAAATGGGAAAAAAAAATTAAGTTAGCCAAAACCGCTAGGATGTAGCTGAAATATTAAACTCCAAAATAGCCTTAAAACGTTAATAAATGCCAAAATAGTCCAAAAAGCTAGCACAATGCCATTATACTTTACAGTATATACATTATACTTTAATCTTTACTGCACTCTGACTCTATATAATATAAGATAACGATTAATCGACTATTAAACTAGTCGTCGACTATTTGAATAGTCGATTAGTCGTCGATTAGTCGACTAATCGTGGCAGCCCTAATCTGTAAAACCAATTAGTATGACCGGGGTTCAAGTTTCATCTGTGTGATGACTCCCAGATGCGTCTAAATCCAGAGGAGTCTGTTTAGCCTCTGGATGGGCTTTACATGAGCCTTCATTCTGGTAAACTATTAAATGACCTCTGTGCATATTACTATCTCTGTATTAGTCTGTTTCCTTTTCTAAAATGTTTCTGTACTTGATGAAGAGGATGTTTGCGTGTGTGGTTTTGCTGAAATGCAGCCTCTGGTGCTGTGATGCTTTGGGATTATTGAAAGACTTGATGCCTAAAGATTTCTTCAGATAATGCTCTTTGGTTTTTTATTCTTCCTTTCAGTAGTGCCGGTAGAGAGATATGACCATTTTAAATAATCTTTCAGATTATAATCATTTTAATTTGAAACCCCCTTAGGTTATTACTTTTATTTGAAAGATTTTATGACCTACAGTGTCGATGATCTCAAATTTAAATTTCTCTCTTCTCAGCCGTGTACCCAAAGTTTGGAGGCACTGAACCTCGGCCACAACTCTGTGGGCAATGAAGGAGTTCACAAACTGAAAGACGGACTGATTGCCAACCGCTCTGTGCTCAGACTGGGCCTCGCCTCCACCAAGCTCTCCTGTGAAGGTTGGATTTACTGTGCGTTCAAGTGTGCATTTTCTGCCTTTGTGCTGACTTTTAATGTTTCTGGCCTGTGTTTGTTTACTGCAGGAGCCGTGGCTGTGGCTGAATTCATCGCAGAGAGCCCGAGGCTGCTGCGTCTGGACCTTCGCGAAAACGAGATCAAGACTGGCGGCCTGATGGCTTTGTCATTCGCCCTGAAAGTCAACACGTCCCTGCTGCGCCTCGATTTAGACCGAGAGCCTAAGAGGGAAACTGTGAGTCTGTTTTATCGGTTTATTTTATAAAGCAGCTGGGGATAGACAGGCAACCATGACTGTAAGACAGATAAGTCACGACATAAAAGGTAATTGGAAGAAAGAACAACAACTTTTTCATCTACTATAAAAAAAAACAGTTACAAAAAGCAAACTCTCGTAAAACACCTTGTCCACTGAATGCCCTCAGTTGTGGGAGTTTTTACATTTTACCCTGATTCCTTTTCAATGAAACCAGTCGGTGGTGTAAAAAGGTTGAAAACTGCTGAAGTGCTCTTGGCTCAGGCAAAGTTGACTCAGAAGTTCCCCGTATATCATCCACTCCCACAAAAGAGAGATAAAATATCAAAGTGAGTTTTTTTTATAAAGCAAACCTGTTTTTTTCTTTAAGTGAAACATTTATATCCTTCAATTACTGCATGTAGGGGTTAGAGTGAGCAAAATGTTGCAATTTGTAAAATTAAAGCTATTTTTTTTAAAGTAAAATTTTGTTTTTACTGAAGCACAAAATAAAACGTTGGGGAACTGGCTGCTACTATTTCACATTTTTCTTTTTTTCCCATGTCAGGTAAAGAGCTTCATAGAGACGCAGCGCGCCCTGCTAGCTGAGATCCAAAATGGCTGCAAGAGAAACTTCATCCTTGCCAGGGAGAAGGAGGAGCACGATCAGAAGATGAGGCAGTCCACCTCTATGGCTGAAATCGCTACGGAGGATGGAACCAGAGAAGAAGAAGAGGAGGAGGAGCTGCCGACGTCGGATGAAAGAGAGGAAAGAAGCGAAGAGGCTGAAATCTCAGGAAACGAGGAACAGGCGAGCAGCCAGGCAGAAGGAAGCGCTGAGAAAAACCTTCCTGCCCCAAATCTGGACTCTGACTCAGACACCGAAGACGAGGATGACGGAGAGGTGGTGACGAAGTCTTCTTCTGCTCCAAACTCCTCCACTTCCCCGAGTCAGGCTGCTCCTCAGTCAAAGGCAGGAGCTGCAAAGCCCGCCCCCAGTGCCTCAAGTACGTCCTCACACCCAGCTGTTTCGCCCGCTGCAGGACAGAGTGTCATTTCTGGCATCACCGTCACAGAAGCCACAGTTCCTACTGGGACCCCTCCCTCTCCAGGACGCTGCATATCTGTCTCTAGTCCAGGCAGAGGTCACAAGATTTTTATGGTCACCAGGGTGGAAAGCCCTCCTGAGCCGCAACAGATGAACGCCCCTGCAGCTCCAAACCTGACCAAAGAGGCGTCAGAGAGAGCTGCAGACCTGAACTCGTGTGCGACGCACCAGACGCCACCGCCTTCATCTGCTTCTCCCACACCTGAGCAAACACAGGATGTGAACCAGGGCTCAGCCGCTGCGTCGGAGGGTAGATTAGAGTCAGACTCTACACTCACCAGCAACTTCAAATCACACAAATCAAGTCCATCCACAGAGGACGGGACTGACAGAACACTAGATCCAAGTCTCCAAACGCAAGCTCTGCCTTCAGAGTCTGCATCAGAGCAGTCTGAAACTCTTCAGCTGACAGAGGGAGGAGCAGGTACACCTGTGACTCCCCAACCTGATGACACTAAAGAGGAGGAGAGTCCCACACAAGATCCTAGCAACGGGACGCCCCAATCAGAGGAACTCGACCAACCTCAGGATCTGCAGCAGCAGCTTTTAACATCAGCTCTTCAGAACGATCAAGCATCAGAGGAGACCTCTCCATCAAACCAAACAGAGCAGGAAGCACCAGCACACTCAGCCACACAGAACCAGGAGTCCAGCCAAGAGGAGTCACGGCCAAAGCAGCCTGCAGAGGCAGGCCAGCAGGAAGGAGAGTCTGTTCAGTCGAGTCCCACCGAGCAGAGAGAGGCGACTGTCCCTCATGAAGAAGCGCAGGACCCCCACCTCACCTCCACTCCATCTGAAGCTGAAGGGAGTCCGGTTTCAGCGGTCGAGCCAGGGGAGTGCGGTAACGAGGTCTCTGCAGATGAGGGCTTTGCCGAAACTCTCGAGGAAAACGTGGTGAGCTCAGCTTTACCGAATGGATTGAAACCAGAGTTCTCCATCCACCTTCTAAGCAATGAAAGTCCAAAGCCTGGGAACTGCGTGATGGAGCATGGTGAGTACCTGCAGATCATTTGGATCAGGCACAGCTTTCTTTTTTTAGAAATCGTTAAAGCTGTGTTGGGTGTTACCTCTGCAGTGAGCGGCGACAGTGGACAGGAACTGGAGGAGCTGCTCCGAGAGGCCAGCTTGGAGTCTGGAAGAGACGCACCATGAACTGTCCATGTAAGAACCTCACATGCTAACACTTTTATCATCACAGTTTACCAGACAAGTCTCAACTTAAAACTAGAGCGGTCGACCAGTTAAAAAAAAATAAAATTAATCACTATAGATCACAATGTTTTACTAGTACATTTTATATGACAATATAACGGTCACATGGCCCAAATATTCTGTATCACTGCACTTGTTTCCTTAAAACGTTTTTGTTCATCTTCTGAACAAAAACAAGTGGTAAGAGGTGAACTTTCTCTGAACGGATGCCTTATTCAAACTATTGTGAAGATCAGCATATACAGCTTTGAGGCTCAGCATCACCTTGTTCTGTTACCGTGACAACGGCCCGGACCACATTTTAAATAGTCTGCTTTTTGTGAAAAAACATAAAAACTGGAAAAAATAATATGAATAAAGTGCTTAAAATCTGTTGGATATTTATTTATTTTGTAAGTGACCTTGGTATTGGTGGGATAATACCAGACAAAG
Source organism: Oryzias melastigma (assembly GCF_002922805.2). Lineage (NCBI taxonomy): Eukaryota > Metazoa > Chordata > Actinopteri > Beloniformes > Adrianichthyidae > Oryzias > Oryzias melastigma. Next base: position 15,525,976 of record NC_050524.1, on the reverse strand, counting down.
TGTTTTTATGTACGCCATGGAAGCCTTAACCATCCAGAGGAAAGTGGAAGACGGTTCCTTCGCAAGGTGTAATTATTTTACATTAATAAATATTAACACAATTATTTTTTTAATTAATCACGTGTGTTAACATACTAACACTAACAGCCCTACTTAAAACATATCAGTGGAAATGATTAGGACTGGTACGAGTATCCAACTACTCCAATATTCAAAATCTGTTTCCAAAAATATGAGTCTGAGATCTCTGATTCACGATGTTTAGAAATCTATCGGAGTTTAATAAAAAAAACAAATAAAAAAAAACTCCAGGCAATGTAATTGTTACTTTAAAATCCAGAGTAATGCCAGATTTTTTTGTACAAAAACTAAACAAACCGTAGGTACTATCGTCACTAGAAGTAAATAAAACTTGAAAATGAAAAAAAAGAGTCTGAAGTTCAGTTTACTACAATAAGTTCCAGGGGAAAAAGCAGAATCCCTTTGAGTATGTAGAAAGTAATAAAAAAATCTATTAAATGAATTTAGGAATATTAAGTCAATCTTGTATCCTATAAAGTTGTTTTTTTTATTTATGTGTTTCTGTCTTTATTTACTGTAATCTGTTTATTGTAACTGTAGTCAGTATAACTTTGAGGATGAAAACATTTTCACAATTTGCTCTAAAATGACCCAAAGCAGCAGTGATGCTCATGTTTTGTTTATTCCTGAAGTAAAAAAATGTTTTGTTTAAAGTGATAAATAGAATTTCTTTGTTTTAAAATCTTTGTGTTTTAACCTGTTATGTTTGGTTGATTCTGACCTCCTGTTCTAAACAATGCCAATTATTAAACGTGTTATTTTTCTTCATCCAGTGAAAAGACACGTGTAGCAAACATTCAGAACTATTTAGATTAGATGGTAAGAATCGTGGTTTGATTTGAATCGTTGATCTTGATTCATGGATCACCATCTATGTAATAATATCTAATAATGATCACTGTTCTGTGCTTCTCCTCCACAGGTGAAAACGGCTCTCAGATGGATCCTCAGCTACGTGACCACAGTGTTTTTGTCATCTGTGACCGGACCACCAACATCTTTTTCCTTAAACAACCGAAGACCAAGTGTTACAGCAGTCAGCAGTTGTGTTCATGAAGGTGAACGGACACGATCAAACCTCAAGAGCTCACCTTTCGTCCCAATAAGGAGTCTTTACAGCCACACTACATCCTCTGCGTGAAAGGGCGGAGAGAAGCAGCCTCCTCCGTATCACTACATCGTTCCAGCCTAAGATCTCTGCAGGTCAACAGAGGAGCGAAGAGACGAGGGAGGCAGGATGAAACACTAACCAAAGACAGAACACACAATCTCAGCGCCCCCACCCGCTCTCCTTTAGATCCTCAGCAGCTGATTAGCTAGCAATCAAAAAACGTTCCTAACTCCGATCTATAAAGGTGAGGACTACAAACATCTGTGCTCCTGTCGACCAAACCTGCAGACTCGCAGAAGCAGAGTGTGTCGCCTTGAGAGGCTTTTCTATCAATAAAGCTGAGGTTGTTGATGTGTCTGTTTTTAATGTAAACCCTGTGTGTCTCCCCCCCCTCTCCTGGACTCTTTCTCTCCGCCCTGGAAATAAAACTCTTAAGAGACCTTTGCCAAAGTGACCTCCTTCCTGTTTGAGTTCTCCTGCTCCGTTTCCTTCTGGCCCCTCAGGAATCAGTGTACCCCCACTTTCTCACTTCTGACAAAAAAAGTCAAATTCCAAAATACAGATTTGAGTTGATCCTTTGCTGCTACAAAGAAATAGAATTCTGACCCGAACCAATGTGTTTTGTTTATTTTTATTTTTTTGTCCCCAAACTGAAGCTGTTTTTGGTATTGAACCGTAAAGGAAGAAACCATCAGGGCTTGCTAAGCTTTCACCTGCTCTCCTCATACTTCCTCTGCAGCGTTCAGTTTTCTGCTTGTTGCCTTCAGTCTAGCAGCCTCCTGCATCCTCTCTTAGCTGCTTTGAGAAAATCTATTTTTTGTAAACCTGCACAACCTTTTTTTGATTTTTCTTTGCTCCTCTTCTTTTGTGTCGGAGCTGCTTTTAAAGCTGCCCTCCTCTTTTGATGTATGTATGTTTCATTTTCAAATTAGAGGAAAAATTACCTTTTTGTGGGGGGAAATTTATGGGGAGAGTAATGGAATTTTACTGACTGGGGTGCAGTCATAAAAGCAAATACTAAGATGTTGTTTTGAAACTGCCAGAGGAGTTTGTGGCCACAAGGGGGCGCATTGGGGTTGTTTCCCTCCTTCTTGAAGAAGTCTAAATAATAACTGCATTTTTTTTTCAAAGTTAGGCAAAAGAATGTTACATTAAATTACTGCAAGTCTGCAAAGGGGAAAAATCTCTCTCTCGCCACAAAAATATCTAGCATTTTCTCTGAAATAAAGCATTTTTTCATCCCCATCTGCTCTTTACCCCCCCCCCTCCCCTCCCAACAAATAGTTTGCCCAGCTCTTTGTAATGCTTTAATTTTTAGAAATTTTTATTAATGATTTGTTAACTTTATTGAAATGTGCTGGTAATCACAGATATGTATGGCGGAAATTGTTGCTCTCCAATAAATGCATGTAATAACTGAAAGAGATGGCTCCGTGTTCAATCACAGCAAGTGTATGAGGAACGCGAGATGGGAGCGGCTCTAGAGGAAAAATGTCTTTGGATCAAGTTTGGATGAGACATGCTTGCTTTTACCTTAGAAATGTTTTAATGTCAAACACACAGCTTATATATGATTCACTTTAGATCCTTTTTCTGTGGCACATCCTGCTTCATACAGATGATATATTGTTTATATGAACACAAATTAAGTTTATTTAAGAATAAGACTGGACCTGATTGAAGGACTGATTGGATGCAGATTTTTCTAGAGTTTGACAGTTTTTTCAAACCAATCTTTGAGCATCTTTGTTGCCTTTTTCCTAACAATTGCTGTGTTTTCTACCCGACTGCAGAAGATGTAACTTTGGAGCTTCTATTGAAAGTTTTAAGTATTAACTGGACCACTATGGACAGACCAGACTGCATTTTCTTCCTAGAGGAAAACAAACAAACTAAATGTGTTTGAGCTTCAAACCGGAGGTGAACAGTTGGGATTTTGTTCTCTGTTTTTCTCAAAACGGTCTTCTCTGTTCTGTAGTGGTTGCAGGCAAAGCAGATGATGCAATAAAGGCAATGAGTTAGCAGCTTTGGTTCGTCTATTTGGCCTGGATGTTCATGCATTCTCTAATAAAGAGCAAAACCTTTAAGTTTTTGTGAAAATATTTGAATTTGGAGCATCTTTATTTAAAAATAATCCAGACAGAATTAGTTGATTCTGAGGGGGAAAAAAATTATTTCCATTTTCACTTTTTTTGTTTTTTAATAAAACAAAAAACTGAAAAACAAAGAGTTTTCACTTTAGGAGAAGATCTTCCTGTTCTCTCGGGAGTCTCCTCTCAGTCACCCCATCACGAGGTGGGGTGGAGGAGTTCAAACTGAGGATTGTTGCTGTAAGAATTTCCCAGCTTCTCATCTGCCGCACCCAGTAAAGCTCTCATTTTTATTTTTTTGAGAAAACAAACACGCGATAAAAAAAATAATACTTTTCCAAACTCAAAATGTAGCATTTTTTTGAGTAATTTTTTTGAGAAAAATTTGATCTATTTGTTTCTCTCATTAGCAAATGACCATAAAAGTACTAAAATTGCAATTAAATAAGAGTTTTGGTTTCAATTAAAAAGAGAATAAAATCTGATTATTTGTTTTTTTCATGATCTTGTACATATTATTTAATGCTGTGATTTAATCCTGTATTTTAGAAGTTATCATTTGAAATCAAACACACCCAGCTCTCCACTCATCCTTTTCTTTCATGACATTTCCTCCTCTGTTCATGTTTGCAATGTAAAGTTTCATATAAAAATCCTGCAGTTAACCTGCTAGCGAATGTTTATTCTCTTCTCTATCCATTCATCAGGGTTTTTTTTTCTTTTTCATACAACTGCTACTCTGTTCAGTCAGGAGGGATGTTGTGCTCAGGGTAAAATATGTTTCCTCGCTGACCTGTTCTGCTTTTTCAAAACTCGTCTCATGACCAGAAACACTTCCGACTCTGCTTCTGTCCACACGAATACAAATCTGCACTAAAAAAAAAAAAGATTTTAATCCAGATTCTGTGCTTTTATGACAGATTACAGAAGGTGATAATCACCTGGTAACTATTGCTGCAGCAGCAACAAGAAGAAAGGACCGTATCCAGGATGGGGTACGGCATGCTGGTGGTAAATATTTGAAGGGTGTGGACCTCTGATAGTGGAGCGGAGTCAGGAGAATTTAGTTTTTATTCACTCACAGAAACACCTCCTCTTTATAACAAACAATAAAAGGGAATGGTCTTTAAAAGAACGTAAGGAAAACACATGAAAGTGTGATCAAGTTCACAGTCTGCATGTCACTAGAAGGTTTTCTGAACAACCTAATTTAGAAAAGACAGTTACATTTAATGCTGCCATTTAGTCTAATTTAATCAAGAATATTTTGATTAAAATAATTAAAAATGTGTTCTTGGTTAAATATTGACTGTTTCTGAAAACAATCTACCTCACAGGAAGCCCCGAAATAGAGCTTTAAATATGGTTGTTTACTCAATCCTCAACAAAAAAAAAATCTGGACCCTGTCCTTGATTTTTAAATTCTGAATTTAAAAAGTAAATATTTTCAAAAATTGTCTCAGTTTGTAACCCTTTCATGTCTGACTGTATTTCCAATCTTACAAAAAATATTCTTCTGTTTTTTTCCATTGAAGGTGATGCTAAATTGTGGATTTTATGGTAGGTTGCAAATAAGGTCTGATCCAGTCATTTTGTTTGCTTAAAATGTTTTTTTTTTACATTTTATTGTGTAACATGTTGCAGTGAAGACAAGAAGAAAGACATGTTTTTTATGTGATTTCTTGTGTATTCTGGAGGATTTGTGTTCCTATTTGGGCCAAAGGAAGGGCAGACCTTTTTTTGTGAAACACTCTGACCCAAGATAGAAACAGTGGCATCAGCAATTCAAAAGCTGAAAATCGAACATTTTTGAGGTACAACTCCAAACAAAGGCGTCCAAGATCCCATTCAGACTGAAACACGACCAACAAAATAAAAAAATATGGTAGAAAAACTGTGACTTTCACAAAACCCATGAGATGAGCACTAAATACAAGAAAACTGTGCAACTGAGGATGGAAATTAAGAGGAAAGTCACACACATGAAGAAGAACGGGAAATCAAACTATATATTTGAACCAAACCCATCTTTAAAAAAACAAAAACCTGACTGTAATCTCAACAAACAAAATGTCTAAATCTACTAATCATCATTCTTCTCTGCAAATAAATTATAACATTATTTTAACATGTGATGATTTTTTTTTTTTCGTTTGGCAGCTGCAGCATTTGCATGCCTCCTCCTCACTGGGTCTTTCCTCGGGTTTAGCTGTGCCTCAGGAATGTGCTGGCAAGCGGCAGGAACGGGGATTACGGTGGGGTGTCAGCCCATATCTGACCTGTTGATTCACAGCCCAGCGGAGTGAAACACATGAGAGCCAAGCTGGGGGCAGCAGTGTGGGTCCACCACACCACAGAGAGGAGATGGTTAACACAAAATGTAGTAAAGCCTCCCTGGTGACTATTTTTGGTTTGTTTGTTTATATCATAGATGGAGATTTTTAAGATTGACCCCTGTTATGACTCAAATTATAATTAAAAATTGCAAGAAAGACACAAACAACTGATGAGAGATGCCTAAATTATCCTGAAATATGTCAATAATAATAATAAATTTCATTTTTTGTTGGGGAACACCTATAAATCTCTGAAATAATTTGGTGTTATGACAGAAAGAATATAATAAGCTTTTTGTTATTGTGACAAGTTACATGCACAACAAAATTTCAGAAAGTGTCCTTACAGTCACTTGTTCGGAAAAAGTTAAACATAATAACACAATATCATTAAGGCAAGTTAAAAAAAAACACAACAGAGAAAAAGAATAGAAAAATATTACTCTAATTAGTCTGCTCATTGCACAAAATGTCCCCTTTTTTGCACAAAATACTCAATATCGCACAGAATATTCCTCCTATTGCACAAATTGTTCCACTTATTGCACAAATCTCCAATTTTTTGCACAAAAAATCCACTTATTGCACAAATGTCCCCTTTTTTGCAAAAAAAAAAAAAAAACGCCACTTGTTGCACAAAATGTAGAAGATTAATAAGTAGATTGTTGAGATGTGGAACGAATGCAAAATTCACATAAGATTCATGTTTTACACAAAATAACTGTTTACATAACTGTTATCTACTTGAAGACATTAAATGCACCATGTAAGATTGAACTATAAGGAGGAATCAGTGGCATCAGCCTCAGAAGTCTTAGATCTCACTTTTCAGTGTAATCCAGATTTAATCCTGACAACACAGGGAGGATTTAATTAGTGCACATTAGCTTGACTGGTTTTGCTCATGAAAAGGGGGCGAGCTGCACCAGGCTGGATCCTGTCCCACCGGCATGCTGAGGAGAGAATGCAAACAGAAACCCTCCTGGCTGCTCACATGATGAGGGCAGAGCTCAGGAGGAGTGTGGGACAGCCATGGGAAACATCATGAAGTTCATTTGTCTGATATCACTGCAGCACTCCAGCTTCCCTTTGATCGCTGTGTGAGGGGCGTCCACTTCTCTGAGGTAACTAAGCTTCGCTCTACATCTATACAGAGACTGGTATCTCAGAATAAAGTGTAATTTTATTAAACTTTTGCAGGATGTGAATGTGAGGCTTTAAATTCCAACAGAAAAAGAAACAGAAGAGAAATCAGAGCAGCAGATTAAAAAATTATAAATTATGCTTTTTATGAGCATGTTTACTTTTTCTCTACTTTTTTTCAGCAGTGATGTAATTTGAAGTACTGCTGTTAAAAAACTGCTATAAAGAAAAAAAAGTTTTTCAAAAAATTGCTGACATGTTGGTAAATTAACTATAAAAGTTTTATTTCTCTAAAACTTCAATTGAGAGAAGTTTCCTAAACACATTTCAAGGTATTACAAGGCAACTTTAATATGTGATAGTGATAAATCTAAAAGCTGAAAGAGTTTTTTTGTCTTGTTTTACCTCAAGTTTTAAAAAAAATGGGGATTAATGGTAAACATTTAGTGTCATTTTTAAAGAATTTGCACCACATATTAGTTAACTTGAAGTCAATCTCTCCACAAAAGCTGCATTTGTGCACTACATGTTTAGTTAAAATATTATTTTTTATCAGACTGGCTTTCTGTTGAATCTCGGTATTAGGCAGAGTTGAGTTTTTGTGCCACTGAACTCTGAAATATATATTAATAACCCTTTTTTTGTTAGGGTCAAAATTGACCCATTTTCACACTTGACAACAGATCACTTTTAACCCCTTTAATCTCTTGAAAAAGGTACACTGCAATCCCACATCACAAGCAGCACACGTGCATTGTAGACCTACCGCTACAGAAAAATGTTGTATCTTCATGTTTTAATTCTCAGCGTTCTAAAGTAATCAATACTCTGAAGTGAAATCTAAAACAAAATGCTGCAGAGCGAGAGAACATAGACATAAACAAATGCTGAGTTAACTTGTTCAGTAGACATAGACGCTCCGTTTAGGCACAAATGGAACTCCATAACTCCTCCTGCTCTCACAATAAACCACAATGTCATCTGCAAACATCAAGATTCCGTGTACTGTTTTTTATCACTGCTTTTCATCTAGAAGTTGTGTTATTTTGAAGTGCATTTTATAAAGCTAACTTCATATGTGTTGTGCTTTGGTTGTAGACATGTGGGTCCCGAACTGTTGCATGCTGGGAGCGAGCTTGCTGCTGCTATTGTGCCAGATCGCCATCAGTCAGCTCTGCAAGTCCCTCATTACTATGGTGGACGGGTTCCACACACTCTTCATCCTCATTCACACGGTGCTTCCTCTTCCTCAGACTACAAATATTAAACCGGCATCGTCTACCTCTCCACCACATGTCCCCCCTTGTGCAAAGTCACCAGTCAAGGCTCCACCTGATGCCCAAACCACCATCGGAGAGTCAGTTTTGTCAGATCAGGGGAACCAGAATGCTTCTCTTATCAACACACACATATCTCACTCCCCCACATCTTCTCCAACACCTACAAACTGCAGTCTGTCCTACGCCAACAGCAGGATACAAACTGTGGGCAGGTTTGTTTCCTCTCTGCTCCTGGTGTCTCTGTGCATCTCTTACTTCATGGAAATCATCAGTTTTATTCTGGACCCACACCCAGCGCAGCACCCCCTGCTGCCCGTGGTGATCGGAGCTGTCAGTCTGCTCTATAAGCTGACGGCGTTTGTGCTGAACTGGGCCCAGAGTGGCAGGAAAGCTGGTGCTGAACTCCACTTGGAAGTAAACCACGAAGGTAACTTGTAAAAACATGCATGAAAGAAAAAAAAATAGTTTATTTCCTTGATTTTTATAGTTTAGTTGTTCATCTTGAAAAACTAAATCATTTCAAAATAATAATAATAATTTTCCCTTTTTAGAAATTAGTTGGGTTGCCCTTGTAATGCCTGTTGCTGCTGTGTAAATTCAGCTGCAAGACACAGAGATAAAACTCTGCTATTCTTTGTTTTTCATTCCTTTCTTCATCTCCCACAGTCTTGGCTGAGGAAGACTCCAGAAACACACAGGAGTCTGAAGAGATCGTCCAATCAGGAGATCTTTCTGCTGTCCCCAGTGGAGCGCTGGTCCTCTGTAATCCACTGACCTCCAGCATTCATGATAGCGACTGTAAACCTTCACAGAAGCCACTAGAAAGCATGTGTGAGGAGCAGATCCCTTCAGCAGACTTAAATAGTGAGAAAAGTCTCAAATGCACCTCCTGCATGACACCTCCTGTTCTACAGATAGTTTATTTTATTTCTGGTGCTGTTTTTCTCTTTCAGGAACTCAAATCTTATCTGTCTGTAAATCATCTCCTTGTTTGGACCCAACTGTATCAAGAAGCTATTGGCCAGTGTGCCACCTGCCCATCATCTTCATCACTGAGGGACTCTTCACATCTCTTCTGGCTCTGATCAACAGCCTGGTGACTCTGCAGAGTTCTGGAGTCTGCAGCGTCCTGGTGTACCTGGATCCCAGCCTCTCCCTGCTGGCTGTGATCACAATGATTGCCACAAATGTGCCACAGGTCCGCCTTAATAATAGCCTCTTAGTTATACATTTTGATTTAAGGTCTCGTTGTAACAGCTGGTGATGTCCCTGTCTAGCTGTACAGGTTGGGGCTCCTGCTGCTCCAGGCTTCCCCTCAACACATTTCTGTGACTGACCTGACTCGCAGAATTTTGAGTGTTCCTGGAGTTCAGGCCGTGCACGACCTGCACATCTGGCAGTTGAATGAAAGGCTCGTGGTGGCTTCAGTCCATGTGCACTGCTGCTCTGGCTTTCAAGTTCACAGGTGAAGAGTTGGAAAAGTAAAATGTAGATTCTAAAATTGTTACAACAGTAATTTTTAAATGGCCATCGCTTAGTTTTGCAGACAAACTTAAACCAGCACCTTCAGAGACTCTTATCTCTTTGAGTTTTAAGTAGTAAAATCCTAAAAAAATTAAGAAAATTAAAAAATAAACTGACATTTCAATGGATGATTCACTTTTAAGGTAGTTGGACTTGAAAGTTAAACATGAAAGATTTTTTAAACTATCTACATGTCAAAAATCCATTATAAGAAGTAACTAAAAGTTGCATCACCTGCAATAATACTAGTGTGAATGCTTTTGCTGAAAGCAATCGCTGAACATGCTGAAGCTCTGTGCTGAAAATGGGGACATAATTTGCTTTAATTGTTGAAGGGAATTGATGATAATGCAAAAGCTATTTGAAAGATCTTAAATTTGCTAAAAGACTGAAAATTTCATTAAAGAACTATAAAAGAGTGCTGAAGTTGACCTAAATTTCTGAAAAATTTGTAGTAAAAATGCTTTAAAATCCCTAATACATGCCAATTTTGAAAAACATATTTACTGTGTTTATTAAATAGGAGCTAAACTCCAAATTAGCCCCAAAAACTATAGTAAGTCCTAAATTAGCCAAAAAAGCTAACTCTGGCTAAACTCCAAAATAGCCTAAAATTCCTCTGCAAACTAAATTAGTCAAACACGTTAGCCTGGTGCTAAAATAGAAGCTAAACTCATAATTAGCCTATAAAAAAACCCCAGTAGATAACATATTATTAAAAAATGTTAGAATGTTGCTAAAATAGAAGCTAAACTCCAATTTTTTCGAAAATTACTATAGAAGATCAAGGCTTTTTGCTAATCTACTTAGAGACTTTCCTGTTAATTTTATTAGGAGCATATATTTTGCTCATTATTTCAAAAACTATACAATTTATAAATACCAAAAATACAAGCAGTAATGTCCCAAACAAGCTGAACTTTTTGATACCAAGATTGCTGAAATTACTGAAATCGCTGAAAGTCTGATTGAGTTTTTACGTGTCGAAAAACGCTCGGAAAGGAGCAGAGAATCGCTACAGTGCCAACAAAGCATTTACACAATTAATCAAAAGAGGTTTTGTTAGCACCTCACTAACAAAAATGAAAGTGCGTTGTTAAACAAAATGGCACAACTTAAACATTTATTGAGATAGGTATTGAAAATGTACTCAGTTTTCTTGGATGCTCAGACTGATGGATGACATCTAAAATATATCATATTTATTTCTTGTTTTGTCTTTATTTGAAAGATTTGGAAGGCGTTCATGTGCGATTATTTTTTATGTTGAGTAGCATCACATTTTTTTCTTTTACAGGGATTTTGCTAAAAAGCAGCATTCCAAAATCATCCAAAAAATGATCCAGATTGTCTGTACATGTGAACAGATTTTTTGTAAAAATCCAGAAAACATCCTGTTTCCATTCCTAATAGGATTTTTCCTCTGTGCAGGTGTGGTGACCTGTTGTCAGGAGTCTCAAAGGTGTTGAAAAGTATTGGCGTGAGCTGCTGCACTGTTCAGCCAGAGTTCACTTCGTGTGCTGGAGCCTCCTCAAACAACCTGGGAGATGCCTCCCCCATCATCCACAGAGACGACCCGTCCCCACGTGCCCTCCCTGCCTGCAGCCTTGCCTGTGGAAAAGCCTGTGCTGGGAGCATGTGCTGCTCCCCTCCTGAAGAAGAGATCCAGAGTATGAGGAAGCCACCAACTGGGGAAACAAATGAAGAGCCTTTAGCTCTGGTTCTGGAGAACACCTGCCTCTAGATGTCAGAAGGAAGTTATCCATTCAAATACTGTGAAAAAGTCTCTTAATCCCAAAGTGCTACTTCAAAACATTTATTTTGCAATACTATCTGATATTCTATAATTGCTTGTGTGTATGTTGCCTCATTTGTAAGTTTATCTGCACAACTGTACTAAACTAAAATACAATAAAATTGACCTTAAAAGGGAAACTGAATTGTCATAAATAATAAAATTAATTACCTGTGCTGTTGCCAGACAGCCAGAGAATGTATGCACTATTAAATCATTTTATTCTTAATCACTTTCATTTTCCTCTTAAAGTTTTGGCTTTATTCAAATTCAGTATTTTCAGTATTTTGTTTTCCTTTAATTTCCGGCTGTGTCCTCTAGGTGTCGCCCCAGCCTGAATGTAAACCCTCTCTTCCGCATCCTCCTCACTCTCTCCGTGTCCTTTTCGGCCACATCACCATATAAATTGTGGAGAAATTTGGAAACTCAGAAAAAGTGAAATATAATTAATTGCACAAACACGAGATGTGGCTAGCTTATTCGGATTTCTGAGTGCAGAAAGAAAGCAGGGTTTCTCCGTTGCGTGTCACCCGCGAGATCCCACAACCAATCACGTTACTCGCGTTTTGCATAAGCCATGATTCACTCTGAATCTTCGTCTTTTTGTGTTTATCGTGCTTGAAAAGGCTACAAAATATATAAAATATGATCGAATAACTGGTATACAATATGTAATCCACTAAAAGGAACTATCAGCCAAATTTTTCCTAAAACCATGACTTAAACATACTTACCCATCTGCCCAGTATTTATAGGGAGAGGTTGCCTTGCCACTAATGCCCGGATGAGCTTCGGTGGTCCGGGGTGCGGGCTTCAAACCCGTAGCTGCCTAGCGGCAGAGTGGTTCAATTCCACCTTTCGGGCGACTTATCTTTTGACGACTTGTTTTTCTGTATTTATGAATTAGACTTGTTTACATTTTGTCCAAATGTTGTCCTTTCTAACTTGTCAATATAGCTTCCTGTCAAGACTAATACTAAAAAATAAAACGTATTCACTGCTAACATATAAAAGTGTCCTCTTGTTAAAATTACAGGCTTTACGTAAAATCCTATGCTGTGACACAACGCTTTGGTTTTGTTTTGTTTTAGAATTGTTTAATCATAGATATGATATCTATGGGTTTAATACGTGTTTGTTTTGCTAGGCAAGTACTTCCTGTTAACCCGGAAGTTGAGATCAACAGACAGTAGTGTTGTCCAATCATCACGGAGTATCTGGTTAGTACCTCCCATCCGGAAGACATGCCATGTTAAGTCTTCGCGGCGTCCTTGTGCGCTCGATTCTGGGATAAAATTGTGTTTTAAATTATTATTCTGTCTAGCGAAGTTTCTGCTCTGTAAGTATAATCTGTAATCGCTTCAAAGTGCAATTAATATAAAGTGATTTGGCTTTTTAATTATACCGTTATGCGGAATAAGACACAATAAGTGTCAAACCTGACGAGATAAATCTACCCTGTCTATGGTTTGGTTCTCAATTTGACTAAATATTTTTATATGTAAGCCGTTAAACTTGACCCAGATAAGTAGATTGTGAGTTTATTTATATACTCAGAAACTGTTCTCTGAATTAAATCTTAAATGTTGATAACAAGTCGTAAAACATGTCAGCTTGTCAAAATATATTTTAGGAATGATGTAATTTAATACTTTCTTGTTAAACCTGACAAGATCCCCAATATATATATACTTTAAAAGCTTTCACCATTTGGACTTTCATCTCCACACTACTAATTTCGTATTCCTTCCATCTTTTTCCCCTCTCTCATATAGCTGTCAATAGAAGAATAAGAGCAGCGCCATGCCGCTTCATAAATACCCTCCCAAATTGTGGGAGGCCATGAAGATGAAGCAAGGCATTTACGCCCGCCTCCCTAAACACTACCTCAAGTCCCTCGAGAAGAAAGAGCCCACGCCTGTCCACTGGAGGCCTCTGGGAGTCCAGTACCGAGCCAACCCAAAGACGGGAGTGAAAGAGCGTGTGCAGGATGTCCCCATCCCCATCTACTATCCTCCTGAGTCCCAGAATGGGCTGTGGGGAGGCGAGGGTTGGGTTTCTGGCTACCGGTACGCCAACAATGACAAGGTGAGTTTTCGGGAATATTATTTTCTACTACTGCTATAACACCCAGTTGAGACACATTTTAATTGAGCTGTCTTTGCGTTTTGTTCACAATATCATCTTTATTTAGATGTCAAATCGTGTGAAGAAGACGTGGAAACCTCAGCTGTTTAAGAGAGAGCTCTACAGCGAGATCCTCGACCACAAATTCACCATCACAGTCACGCCGCGCACTCTAAACCTCATTGATGCCGCATTCGGCTTTGACTTTTATATCCTCAAGGTAAGTGAAAAGGATGCTGCATTCAAGATACTTCTCGTACTGAGCGCTTCATCGGACTCTAATATTTGACAGACACCAAAGGAGGACCTGAACTCCAAACTGGGGATGGATTTGAAGAGAGCAATGCTGCTTCGACTGGCTCGCAAGGATAAAGAACTTTACCCCAATGACCCAGTGAAAAGGGAAACCATCTTTACGAAATATAAGGTAGGTGGAAAAAATACTGATATCTTCTGAGACCACTTTATGGTTTTTCTCTGCTAAATTAAGGAAATTTATAATGTTGAGTGTTATTTCCTTCTCCTTCTAAGCAGCAGTTTGAGATCCCAGAGGAGGAAGCAGAGTGGGTGGGCCTGAGTCTGGAGGAGGCTGTGGAGAAACAGAGGCTATTGGAGCACAAGGTGACGCGTTATCCTACAATTTATATTATGGTTATGGACAGTTTTTTAAGGTTCATCTTTCCAAAACTTTGGAGTAAAATCTTTGTTATAACTGGTTATAGAGATTGCTAAATAAAAATTTATCTTGCCATAGTTTTTTCTTAAAAAAAACATTAAAACACTGATTAATGTTTTTTTATATAATATTGAATAATAAAATTGAAAGGCTTTTAGCTTCATGTCATTATTGTTTCTCAGGAGCCTGAGCCTGTGTTCAAAGAGTGCGTGGACAAGCTGGTAAAGGAGCTGAGCATGAAGAAACTGCTGGAGCCACATCTCACAGAGAAGAAGTAATCCTCTGGTCTACGGAAGCAGGGCAAGACTGAAATGTGCAGTAGGTTCAGCTGCTTGGATTCTGCAAAAAGACAAAGGACTCTGGCTCATCACATCTGTTCCTGCAGCGAAAGCACTCACTTCCTCCACTTCTGCTTTTCTTCCCACCTGGGAGCATCACAAAGGGAGAAGTGCAGCAGGAAAACACATGTGCTTATTTATTTCTGCAGTGTTCATTTTCAATTCAAGACATTTTATAAAACAGCAAAGGTTTTCATCACTGTAAATGTGATTTAAGGACAAAACATACTTACTAAAAACAATTAAACCCCTTTTTTATTGAAATTTGTCTGATAATTTAGCACAGTAAATACATGCACTAATTTTTTTAAGTGGATCATCATTTGGATAAGTTCAAAACCTGAAGGTAGAAAACAGAAAATCAGTTTTCTATATAGCTAACAGGCAAAAGAAGAAATCTCACAGAAATTCCAACAATAAGTTAATCCTAATTTATTTTACTTAATTAAAAGTCTCCCTCCAATCCTCTTGATTTATTGTAAAAGCATTCCCTGTGATCTTAGAATTATGATCATTTTAAAAACTGTAGTTTTCTAGGACATAGTTTCCGCAGAGCGACATTAATACATCAGAAACACACCTCTGAGTTGTGGTGTGGAAGTAAGCCTCTGCTGATATCCCATCATCCCTTTGTTTACACTCTCTCCCGCTAACAGTAGCATGGCAAAAAAAGTAGAGTAAATTGGAGCTATCCAGCCATACACTTTTGATCTAGACGTTTGTCTATTTGTCTGCAAGAGGATACATCAGATTGGAGCAGAGGAGGAAGACTTTGTCTGCTTTTTCAATTTCTGTGTCACAACTGGGAGCTTTTTTAAACTGTATTTTTTTCATCTGCTCTGGATTCATCAGATTTGAACAAAAAATACTCAGAAAAGCAGTTTTAATCTTAAATTCTTTTATTTTTGTAAAACATCGTAATAAAAATGCTACAAGAACATGTTAAAAAAACAAAAAATAGGGTTTTCATTGGAGTGAGTTTTACTAAAATTCTTTTTTACTCACTTAAAGCAACAAAACAATGTATGGAAACTTAAAATGTTTAATAAACCTGTAATATATGTTCTAATCTTAATTGTAAAATACAGTAAATTCAAAGAAAGGGATTTTTTTCAAAATAGGAGACTTCTTTCGAAAACACGATACTATATCCCCGTTGCTATAAACACATTTGTACACTAGATGGCGCCTTTGATTTGAAATGGTTTATTGCAACCAATAAAAGCAAGAATTATGCATGCACATTATACATTTTTTCTCTGTTGATTATACCGTATAATTAACAGAGGTTTAAAACCATACAAAGATATGTTAGGCATATGAGAATCAGGCATCAAATAACAGATTATCCAGTTCATAATTTAACACAGATTCAGGTCATTAAGAATCCTTAAGTAACAATAAATCACACAACTATGTAGCTAACCAAACATTATTTCAGACTTTATCATTGCATATGCAGATCAATAATCAAAATGAAAAAAAAATGAAGTATGAAACACCCAGATAAAAAAAGCAGATTATTTTTTATGAGAAAAGTCATTAATATAAATCAAATGTGTATAAAAAGAAGTTATGACTGAAGAAGATAGGCTAGTTTTTAGCATCGATACACCTTGCTGTAATCATAAAGCCAGACATTTTATTCATGAAAGCGAATTAACATGACCTTTTTCCAAATAGAATATCTAAAATAAATTATATCTAATTTTGACCTACAAATATGAAAAAACAAATCCAAAATTGTAGTTTATTTTATTTTATTTTGAAAATACCTGAAAAAAAGCTAAATGTCTGTGTATGAAAGCTACAATGACACAGCAAATGTTCTTATAAGGAGCTAACAGAGAGATGTCAGTGTCTTTAAAAACAACCGCGTTTCACTTTCGGTTGTGTGCGGACTGTTTGCGGCGCTTCTGCGGTGGTGAGTCCCTTCTGCTGCGGGGACTCCCGTGGGTGGTGTAACCCATAGCAACGCAACACCTGAAGGATACAGCCAGCAGCAGTAGAAGTCCTTATTTAGATGCAGCCTGTGTCTGGAATTTCCCTACATCTTTTGAATATGCATGAGCGAGTATGCAAACTGTATTGATCTTACTCTGGGATTTGCTGACCTCAGAAACTGCTTGCGGGTCCTCATGTTTCCTGCTTTAGAGGGGATTATTTTAAACCATTTTATCGTTCAGAATCATTACTTTTTTTTTTTTTAAAATCCCCCTCCAAATACCAATATTTGCTTTTGGCTTGTTAACAAGGAAGAAGCCTTTACCTTATTTGACTCCGTCTGGTAAAAGATTAAATTAAAGTCATCTTTTTGGGGGGTGTATCGCCTTATTTTTGTTTTACAACCTAATAACTGACTGTAAAGCTCAGTTCAGATTCAGCAAAATCCATATTAATCCGAAAATTATGTTGAATTTATTTTTTTCCTTTCATGAAGCATCCAAACTACAACAAATCAATGAATAAAACATACATTTTACAACTTTACATTTTTACAAATTTATAAAGGGAAGGGAACAATTTAAGGAAAACAATTCTTTATGTCTGCCCTTTATTGAATGAGGAAATGTGTATATTTGAATGTACATAGATATTTTTGAGAACAAATTTGTGACTATGAAATTAAAAATATGACCTTAAAACAAGAAAAAGCATATTTTACCTATCAAAAAATTAATAATAATGCAGATCTGTCCATAAAGTCTGAAAAAGTTGAATTTTTTTGTGCAGAATTGTGATTGAACTTGAGCTTTCCTGCAGATTTAACATTCACTTTTCCATGTGTGTCCTTTGGTTAACTGGTAACCCTTTCCTCAAAAAAGACTTTCAGTGTTGCTGGTATTATATTAACGGCTCATTCATAAATCAGGAGCTTGTGATTTTGTGGTTTCCCTTGTTTGTGCGAAAATTCCTTCTTCTGTTTACCTGTAAAATTTAAAGCTGATCCATGTTGAAGAAAAAGAGTATCGACCTGTCATTCCAACCCCCTTTGTATAAGTGAGCTAATGTTGGGAAAAGGAGCAGAGTTGGAGTTTGGTTGTACTTCTTTCTATGATTATTTCAGGTCTCTCGTCTTTTGCTTTCTAAATGAAATGAAAGTAGACAAAGTGGGCATGTTCAAGCACATCTCCACAGCTGGAAAATCCATTTGTAGGAAATAAAGGATCGCTCAACGTGAGATCAAAGGTCCTGAAAACCGGCCCGGTGTGGAGTTTCCCCGCAGATGCGTTGCATTGTGTTCATGTGTCATCTAAAGTGACAGCTAAAAGGCAACACCTGTTCTACCAACCCAGCAGGTAAGCAAGCAGAACGGGTGAGCTGTCCGCACTTCAGCAGCTGAGCTCACCGATCGGTAAATATTTGATCATGGAAAAAGGTTAAAAGTGGTCAAAGATAAGTGGGTTTATTATTATTTCATCATAAAATGTCTCCTCCTGGCAGTTTGAAGTCAGTTTCCTGAATGAATTGCAACAGACTGGAAATTTGGAGCACTCAGAAGCAAAAATGGTTAAAAAAAAAACAATAGTTTTGAAGGATTAAAAACTGCAGCAGGTCTTGTAGAGCAAACATCTGGACAAACAAGTTGAGTCAGGTTGGAATTCCTCAAAGCACTGACCTTAGCAGGAGACGTGAAAGTGCTGCTGCCAGAACCCTTTGATTTCACCGATGAGAGAAGAGGTCAGGAATGTGTGTGGGCAGCAGAAACCACATTCAATGATTTGATCACTTCTGTTCTTGACAAAAAGGAAACACGTTCACTTTAAAGTTTTATTGTTTGCTTTTGACATATTTACATGACAGCGGGAAGGCATGTGACCAGCAGACGGGTAAAACCGCAGAACAAAGAGCTCACAGGACCTACTGTGGAGTTTCTATGATACGTAGGTGGATTAAATATTAAGAAAGGCTTATCAAAGTGTTTTATGATAGCAATATCTTCTTTTCCTCAGTCACAAATACAGCGCTTAATCATTTACAGCATGGCAGATGATTTCTCTGTGTTAGTTTCAGCCGTCAACACTGAAGCTAACCACAGGATTAAAGATTAATGCCTCCAGCATTTATTAGGAAACCTTCAGGAATGTTAAGCTGCTCCTGGTGGCTGCAGCCTTGACCAGCAAGGCTTTGGGAAAACCACCAGAACCCAGGGGTGGAGTACAGGTAGGGAAATGGTATGATATTGATCTGACGTCGTCATAGGTCCTCCTCCATCTTCACCTGCACCGTGCCGTCCTGCGCCTCCGCCTGAGAGCTCTGGCTCTCGTTGACCAGCATGTTGAACTGCATGTCACTGAAGTGGGCAAAGTCCTGCGGGTACGTGCTAAAGTTCTGGTTGAAGTTCAGATCCACGGTGGCGGAGATGGCTTCGAGCCCCGGGTCGAAGCCACAAGATATGGCCGAGAAGAACTGCGTATCAGACAGCGCTTGAGATATTTCGGGCAGTTCGAGCAGCTGACTAAGGATTGCTGCTTCATCGAACATGCTAGAAGAGTTCTGGGTCTCAGTGTACGAGCTGTCCACCCCACACGGTGCTTCCGGCAGCAGCATGCTCTGATTGTCCAGGAGGGCGCAGGCGGCCTGTTCCGGTGCGGCTGCACTCTCTGCTGGAGAACAAACAGAACCCATTTAGAAATAAAATACAGAAGATGGATGATTCCCTTTTTAGATATCTCAGCTTGTCATCAAAACCCTCAAGCAGTTCTCTCTTTTTTTTTTCTTACTAAACCGTAATGCAAGAAAAACACAGTTGTGTCATTCTCCAACCTACGGACTTTTCCTTCCTTTCATATTTCGTAATCCTTGGAATGAACAAAAATAAACATGCAGGAGTTTCCCAAAAGAGGCAACCAGAGACATGCAACAATCTGGGAATTTAGCGAGAAATGGACCACATGTCTGCACTTCCCTCTCACGGTGATTCAAACTGCTTTACTGTTCAGTTTTTACTTGCTAACCAAATGCTGCTGATTGCTGTGAAAACTGGACTACTTCTTTAAAATGAGTGTTTGTTTAAGGTCATTTTTTGTTGTTGTTAGTACTTGAGCACCATGAAAAAAGGAATGGACCAAGTGTGGAGTTTCACGACTTCTGCATTCACGTTCACAGCTGTCCGACTAAATGGTTTGTTTCATCATTCAAGTAAGAGGAAGTTTGTTTTGCTCATCGAACTAACAGTGTAGAAATGAAGGCAGTCTGCTCGTCCTGATGCAATGGAACAGACAGATATCCGTTCTTGTAGCTTAAATGAACCGGTTAGACATTTTTTTTCTAAAACTGTCGACTCGTGACTTCATGAGGACCATTCGTTTCATTTCAGAGATGAAAAATACAAAACTGTAAAATGAAATAGTATTTTTTTAATGATAAAATGTGTCTGATTTAGGCTATAGTGAATAGATTTTTAACTTTTAACAATTATTCTCTAAACGTTCAGTCAGTCAGTGGCTGTCGAGGTGCATTTTGAGGTCACACTGAGGCAGTTTATAGACAAAGTGAGGATGACACCATTACAAAATCGGGCGACCAGGTGGCAGCCAGAATCGCCGCCCGGCTAAAAGAAGCTCTGATTGGACGATGTGTAAATGTCTCAGAGCGGCGACTGTCCATTTCAAGTGGTACTAGCTGCCCAGGGGTATATAAAAGCGAGCCACTCTTCACACGGGGCGACCCCGTCATAACCACGCCAAGAATTTAAAAAATTTTTTGAAAAAAATGTGGCGGTGGCATGGAATCTTGAAGACTCTGCCGATGCCTCCCTATGGCAGCTGTATTTGTGACCACAGCAAATAAAAAACATCTTGTAAAAAAGGCAAATTGTTTATTTTGGTGTAGAATAAACCCTAACCCTAATCCAGAGAGTGAAATGTTTCCAGGTCCAAAGGGAGCAAAAGCAAAATAAATCTAGGATTTTCTAACAGGGAAATTACTTTGAGGATTGAAAACTTAAAGTAAAACCAATATAAATGTGAAAAAAACTTTTCCAATTGTGTTGACTCAAGCTTGATTTTTAAAAGGCTTTAAAAATGACCTGACAGACATTTCTGTTCACAGGAGTAAAGCCAGCGTGTGAATACCGAGTTAACACAGACTGAGCTCCATTTTTTTTTTATGTCAGTGGGCAAAAATGGTTTAACTTCAGAAAAAGATGTTGGTTGAAGAACCGAGATGTGGGCTCAGCCATAAATCACTGAAACCTCCAGACCTGCACCATGTTTCCTTCATTTCTTTATCTTGAAGAGCCTCATCATGCTTTCCTTAAGTCTTTCAGAATAAACTATAAGTATGATCATTTATTACCTTGGCAAATTATTTAGAAAATATGAGTTATTTTTGTGAACTCTTTTCATTCCCATAAGTAAGACGACTGAATCTGTGAGGCTCCGCCTTTTGCTCCTAGTGAGTGCCGCCCATTTCATGAGTCATCCTAGTCAACTTAGGCAGCTAAGTAACATCATTAAAATGTTCATCCAAATTTTTGCAAAGAAGATGGATGTGCATATAGTGTATCTACCATGGCGTTTATTCCAAAAACGTCTCAGCCGACCCAGCGTTTATTAGACATGAACGTCTATTGGAGACTGATTCCATCACAAATAGAATAGTAATGGGATTATGGGTTCTTTCAAATTTGGTCAAGAAATGCAGACAACAAGGAGCCCGGCCACTATAGAGACTGGCGTCTAAAGTAACGGACATCTGTTAGACCAGTAGATGTGCCACAATAGGAAGATATACAGTATTGTGCATTTAAAATAAAAGTGTTTTGTTGATCACTGTCAGCTCTCCAGAGAAAGTTTGTGTGAGACTCGGTGCGGTTCTGGAAGTGCACTCATCCTGGAAGGAGCTGTTCTCAGTTTGTGACATCAGCTGGTGAGGACCCACTCGTTTTAATGAGTTGGGAGGGGCTGGTGCAAGTTTATAGTCAGGGATGAACATTTTGATACAATTAAAACCTAAAAAAGTTGATTTTGCATGGGATAGGCCCTTTACAATGGCCACTGTTAAAAATAACCGGGATGTAATTTAGGATTTAATTTAACTGTTTTAAATGTGTGAGGGATTAAAAAAAAAAAGTGCGTTTTACTTTCTTTTCATGGGTGAATCACCCAAATGTTTTCTGCTGCTCGTCTCTCTGCAGCTTTAATCAAAGGATGTGGTTCATTTGGTTAAATTTGACTAAAACTATGACCTGACGGAGGCCGAGGGTATTTCAGGCATTTGTTTATAGCGAGAGGCGAGAACGTGCTTTTGAAAAAGCAAAAGCAACAGCTTTTATCAGCTATAATTACATTCAGCCCCTCTAGATGTGAAAACTCACAGCGAAGACGTAAAACCTCACCTGTTACACACGGTTTCTCAGAGAAAGTGATGTCCCTCTTGATTGTGGCTCTCTTCCGCTTCACCTCGTATGGATCTGAAGTTAAAAATAGGATTGATTAACATCAAACTTTCCCCCGTCCAACCTGTTTACTGTTAGACACAAGCGCCCCGGACTGACCCTGGTTGTGGGGAAAGTACACAAAGGTGACCGGCTCGCTCTCCATCTGGTCTGAGACGCGGCGCAGCGAAACTTGAACTTCGACCTCCCCGCTGATGTCTTGGTCTTGGTAGGGCGGAGTCTTAAAGACGATGGCGATTTGGCGGTGTACGTCCGTCTGTGCGAACTCGCCGCTGGCCTTCCACGACCCGTGCCGGAAGATGATCTCAATGTCGTCTGTGAAAATAAAAACGATATTTTCCATTCTATTCCCAACATATAAAAGGGAAACTCGGGGGTCAAGCTGAACTTTATGACCAAAAATACTCTCAAAACAGGTGCAATAAATGCAAAAATATGAAAATCAGAGTGCAAAATACACAAAAAATGACAAAAATAAACATCTATGCAACATGTTTTCCAGTCTGCAGAGACTAAAAACAAGTTCTTGCCTTTCTGTACTTTGTCACACAGCATGTAGATCTCTGTCTTGCCTCTGCAGGAGCCTCTGTACTGGTTCAGATGGCAGATCCTCAGTTCTGATGTAGTTGTGGCCTCTAAATGAAAAAAATTAAAGATGGCAAAGCATGAAAAACAGACATTTTGTGATTTAGTCTGTTATTACATAACAGGTTGAATTATTTTTGGCAGAAACTTACTCTTGTCATAAATGGGTTTGGAAACGACCGGGCTGAGCGAGTCTTTCCTGCCATCGTCCCACTCCAGGCTGCACTGGAAACACAGGCGCACCACGTTCATGTCCATGTCCTCGATGCCCTTGGAGTGACCGGCTAAGGGGTTTTCAAAACACCGTAATGTCAGTCAGGAGGACAGGTGTGTCGTTGTTTGTGTGGCTTGGCCTAGATGTTCCGCTCACTTTGAAACGGGTCGATGTTCTGGCTTCGCCTCTTCTGAAGCGAAACTTCCAGCTCTTTTCTCCTAACGCACTGGATGCCGAGGTTGGCGAAGCTGCGAGGATGAAATAAGAATCTTTGGTGACACTTTTGCTATTTTACATGGAAAATAAATACTAACACCAGATAATTTTCCAGAACAATAAAAGAAAGAATTACCTGTGACACCGGTTGTTGTGAGGATTGAACGAAACCACACAAATCCCTGATCCGAGTGGGCAGTCTTTACCCACAAGGCAGTGGGGGTGCGGCCGGTGTGGAAGATCTTTGGTCACCAAGGAAACAGTGACAGTGACCCTCTTTAAATGATCAATAGGACCTTGAATCTGAGAGATAACAGATGGAAAAGAGGAAACATCACATTCCTGCATTTTCTTTAATAAATGATTTTATTCTTATAGAAAATATACTAATAATTTGAAATTTAAACACGTATTTCCACAATAATTTGATCTATTTTCCCTTTCTCCACCTCATCAGCAAACACAGATGTTAAATCAGTTTAGGTGTTTGTTTGCAGACAGGCAGCAAAGCTTCTGCGTGACCACAGTTGGGCTGGGATTCACGGGGACTTTCTAACTGATTCCAACTACCCACATTTTCTCAGGCCCCACCCTCACTGCACCCGTCTGCTCAGGGGTACAGACCAGACACCGTCAGTTGTGGTTAGATCTTCCCTAACCGCCTCTAACAGCTTGTAAACCCCCCAGTCAAGACCAAAATGGAAAGCAGACACACACCTCGATGGCAGGCTGAGTTTTGTGATTATCGGTGCTGGACGCCCCCAGGATGCTGCCGGCGGAGCGACCCTCACACTCGTAGCGGAAGCGCATCCCTCGGTCTTTGGGCTCCTCCACCACCACCAGCCTGGGCTTCTCTAGGATCTGCTCCAGTAGGTCGGTGCTGCTCGTGCCCTGGGAGGAGACGGCGCTCGGATACGACGAGCCCCCCCGACTGTGTCCGGAGGCGCAGCTGACCCGCGAAGGACGAGGGGATGTCATCTCTCTGGAAGGATCCGCCGTCACCTGCAGCTGGTGGAAGTTGGGCTGTGGAGATGATTCACAAACAGAACCACCGTAAACAGAAACTCCAATACTACATTTTTATATTGATTAAAGAGTTCCTCATATTTTGGGCAACAGTACATCTTTCTGTGACACTTTGCAGCAGAAAAACAGGAGCTAAACACGATTAGGAGCTTGACAGAATCATTAAATTAAAAGATAAATATAAGTTTGAACAATGTTTGTTAACCGAGGAAACATACACTTATTTTTTTCTTCTAAATCAATTTTATGAGTCGTTTAATTAGAAATAATAATACAAAACAAAAGTTTAAATAATTTCAATCTGTTAGTTCCCTTAAAAACATCAAGTTAACACAATACCATGTACAATTAAAGTAAATCAGGAAAAAACTGACATGTTGCTTACTTTAAAGCACACTGAATGGTTTCTGTTAGTGTCTATTTAGCACCAAATTATATTTGAAAGTCAAAACAAGTAAAAAGGTAAGAGGATAAGCAGGGAGAGAAAAGTTCCCAAAGCATTACATATGTTAGGGAAAATTTATGTTTTATTTTAACTATCCTAATTCTCAATTCTGTGCATTTTTGCTAAACTAATTTGGGGAACTTTAAGAATCCAAAACTGTAAAAAAGCTTTTGAAACATGCAGCAAATGATTCTTCACACAGTAATACTGCAGAGCATCTGTTTTGTTGTGTTTTGTTTTTTTCTAGAAAAGACTGTGAGCTGCTGTCGTATTTTGAGGTTTGGTTTGTGACAACTGAAGTGAAACCATCACAGGAGCCTCACGGCTTTGTTTTCCCTTCATACATGTGCTTTCCATCACCACACAGCCTTTAAGCATGTGCTGCTCGCTCCTCCTGCTGCACTTGATGTCTTATATTTTCCGTTACACCACAGACCACTAAGCTTTTCCGCTCCCTCAAACACTTCGGAGAGAAAGCAAAAGCAGCAGAGATAAAGTCGTGGTCTTTAGGTGAGTTTTTTAACTACACAGTTTCCCACAGCTGAAAAGAAAACACCGAAAATAAATTAAATGTGTTTCTGCAGAACCTGTTTATTCAACTCAAAGTGTGGATCCAGGGACAGAATATTGAGCAAACCTGCTGGGAAGACAGATCCAGAAGCAGACTCCTTTGCTAGCTGTGCTACTCCGTCTGAGGGATCGCAAAAGCTTAAATCCAGAGATCCAGGTGACGTCCCTCCGTGGGATCGTCTGTCAAAAGGTCCTTCTGAACTACTGTCGCATAAACATGCCGGCCCACCATAAAACTTTCAATCCCAAACAAAGGCCTGGCAGACCGAGCCAGCGAACAAGAAACAGGAAGTCAGCTCAACCTAACATTGTTGCACCAATAGAAGAAGAGAAGAGGGGCGGAAAAAATGCGACCTTTAACCTCTAGTGGGTTTGGCTATAAACATTCAAGGACAGCAAACCGAAAGCAGGGTTCAAATTACACTCCTTCCCAAGACGTCCCTCTGCCTTTTTTTTTTTTCCTCCTCCCACAAAGAAAACTCGCAGGGAGGTGTGTCCCAAAGACTTTTAATTGTAGAGAGAATTTTTAGCAGACTGATGACGGTCTTCTCCTTTTTAACATCACATATCTGCGTGAGCTGAAGCACTGCAGTGCTCCTATCAGATTCTGCGATCTCCTCACTGTGAGTGAATCACGTGAGTCTGACCTGTAAAGATGCCCGGATGCAGCGAAACAAGCAACCGTCTGCAGGCTGCCCAGCAAGGATGAACAACCACACTTTCAGACACAACACCATCATCCAGAACGGCACTTAGAGATCACTCACTGGTTTTCCTAAATGACATTAATTACAAAAAAATAAAAGCTGAACTGAGACCAAAAAATATTCAGTGATGTGTGCAGGAAGTAGGACAAACGACATAACTCTTGATGCTTTTCACGCATCGAAAGCTGCAAGATGGTACTGTGGTTAGCACTGCCACCTCACAGCAAACAGGTTCCAGGTCCAAATCCCACGTGGGCCGTTTCTGAGAGTTCTCCCTGTGCATGTCAAGGTTTAAATCCTCCCACTGGGATGGTTTATGCGGCTGAACAAACACATTTATCTAAAAATATATGTGATAAGCACCGTGCAAGAAACGTTAAGAGAAATTAAATTACAAATATAGTAGCGATGATTCCCGATTTCTAACCAAAATATGAATATTCATGTAAAATTTGTGACTATATTATTTTTTATCTAATGACCCGAAGTGACCTTTCAAACCCTGGATAAAAACAAAACCTCGACCTAGAGTGAACCTCTCTTCTCTTCTCTTCCGGGTAACCTGTAAAATGACTGCATGTGGCGGAAACTATAGAAAACCACATCAAACCTACGTAAACTCTGCATACTACATAGATAAAAACACAACTCATACACGCTCACCTTGCACGTGGCACCTCTCGCCACCAGAACAGCCTTAGACCCGCCGTTCTGCCGAACGCTCCTGGGGCTCTGACCGAGGAGGTCCTGAGGAGGAGGAGGTGGACCAGGAAGGGGGCCCCTCTGCGATTCTTTTTGCTCCTTGATGTATTCTTCAATAAACTCTACTTTCAAAGACAACAAAATCCTGATTAGAACTAAAATACTTATGCAACAAATTCAAACTATAAGGCAGTAAAACAGAATTCTATGCATTTTTATAGTCTGCAAATCCATATTTAAGTGGTTGTTTTTATCAGGCATATTTATTTTGACAGGTGGTTTGTTTTGTTGTTTTCCACTCGTTCATTACCCCTGCAGTGTAATCTGAACAGATAGTTGAGGTCTGATCTGCCTGACACTTGTCAAAAACAGTTTCCTGTTTGTTATTAGGTTTTGTTAATAAAGTTTGATTTTAAAAAACATGTTGGAAGACACCTTTTGCAAACAAAGTAAAGTTATTAGGAGAAACAACAGTCACTTTTTAGTAATTAGTAAATATGAAATAATAGTTTATCTGAGTTTATTTAACTTAAATAGAAAAGTTCGCACCAAAATATTTAATATAGTTATGCAATATTTGGTAACTGAAAATTATTTCCGATTTAGACAACTTATAGTGTCACTTAAATATTTTTAATCGAATGGATATTGTAGCATTCAAAGAGAAATGTCGCTTTTTCTTAAAAAAAAAAAACGTTGCAACATATTTTAGGACAAAATAAGGAAGTGGGCGCGAGCCCACAGGAGGCCACTGTTAGCTATTTTCAGTGGGAAGCTAAAGCTAACCAGACTCACCGAAGTCCCGGTTGGAAGAAGAAAAGTGGTCATGAGAGCCGGTCAGGACGGCCGTGTTCCCGGGATTGGGTGTTGGCTCCTCCGCTAGAACAAACCAAAGGTTTGAGAATTATGTCAGGTGAAACGATGAAGCCAAACGCAAACACAGAATAGAAACCTACCGGAGGCTCCGTTAAAATAGTCCGTATCTTTCATGGCGGGTGAGAAGTTTGATTTCTTCTGGCGGGAATGTCACTACTGATCCGTCCGTACGGTGAGTTGGACTGTCGGTGAGAGTTGTTAGTGTCAGACCAGAGACCCTGAACTGTCTTGAAGCCATAAGTGGAATGAAGACACGAGAGGAGGTTTGCCTTTGTCTGAGGTGACTTCGACCGCTCTGATTGGCTGCTTCCATGAGCGGAAATCCCCGAAGTTGTTACGTCACCTGCAGAGAGGGGGGAAACTCCCACGAGACTTGAGCAGTCCCAGCTCCTGCTAATCTGTACAATTTAAATATGTAAATCGATTTGTGAGCCATAATAGGACATCTAAAACTACAATCTGCAGCTTTCTGTACAATTCAAATATGCAAATAGTTTTGTAAGCCATAAAAGGACATCTAAAACTACAATGTGCAGCTTTCCTTTCTTAAGGCTTTATAAGGCAGCGAGAATTTTTCATAGCACATCAAAAGGCAAACATATTTACAGAATTTATTTTTATTATCATCGAGCCAATCACAAAGTTTGCATTAAAAGATTGGTTGACGCTAAAATGCTTAAAATTTTAAGTCAAGCCCACTTTAGAGTCATGTAAAAATATATTTTATTTTTTAAAAAAATGTGAAACACTGTTTAAATATCTGATAAAGTGTTTATTGTGTTTATAATAGTGCATATTGTCGTAGGAAGAGGCGTAACTAATTGAAAGTTGATTTTAAAATATAGACAGTAAAAATTCATATTAGCCTCGCTCTTTTTGTGGGGGTTGTATAGTTTTTCAATGTTTTTCTTGACCATATATTTATTTATATTCTTATTTTTTTTATTTTATTTTAAGCACGTTCCCTTACAACAGGGATCTAAATGTATTTTCAAGGTATTATACTATATATGTGTTTTCATCTAATAGATGTGGAATAATTTCCCTTTCCTTCTATAAAAATCCACATAAAATGTATATAGTTTTATTTTTGATGGGCTGCACTGCAGCGACACCTGCCGGTGTATAAGAGGTAAAACCATTTACAGAAAACAGAAACCGAAAGCTGAGTCATTTAGAGGAAGCTGTGACTCAGCAGGACAACAAAGTAGACTAATGGTAGATCAAATTTTCAACTGCTTCCCTTATTGCAACCCAGAGCTGCAGTCTGTAGCTCAAACGATCAAATCAGTGCGATTTCAAATGTTTATAAAGAGGACAAATGAATGAATTAAAGCATGTTTAGGGTCTGCAATAACCTGAGATTCTGGAACCACACTCTATCCCTTCATTGTGGCTCTTAGGCTTAGAAGAAAAATGCTAAAGATTGAAATTATCAGTAATAATAGATTTATTAGTTAAGTTTTGTGATTTATATTTAGATTTTTAAACTCTTACATAAATTAAAAATATATACATATTTTTTCTTAACCACTGCTGACATTTCAATACATCAAGATGCATTGAGAGCTTTAAAATTCCTCCAAAATGCACTCATCAGAGCACTAAGCAAAATTATAGTAAAAGATTTATCTTTTTTAAGAGTAGTTTACTATTTGAATATTTTGTTTTAATCATATTCTCACCTAATATCGAGTTGCTGACCACAAACAATGTTTTCAAAGTATAATTGCAAATCTACAGCAGCAGGATCTTATGCATTTTATTTTGAAAGGACCATGCATGTGCTGCTGTCTAAAGGTATAACACTTTTATAACACTGTTATAATCTGAAATAATATAATAATTGATATTATAATTTTTTAAAGCTGTACATTATAAGTAAATTGCTTGAAAAATATAAATAAATTCTATTTTTCTAAACAGCAAAGTAGGACTTACTGGGTTTTGGTCTGTAAGACACTGAACTAAAAGGCTCTTTCAGCGAGAAAGGTTGCAGATCCCTGGTTTGGATACACTTTGAACATGTCATTACCTTTGGTTTCAATATCACAAATATGTATACTGCTTACAATAGACATACTGCATAATTCATGTGACTGACATATGAAAAGCCAAAGTAGTTTTCAGGTTTTAATATTTTAAACTTTTGGTCTGTGAATGAATCTATACTGTGGATTTGCTGATTCTCAGGATTCTAAAATGATGAAAAATGATTAATTTACAAGCCAAGGAGTTCCGAGCTTTTTTCACAATCCAAAATATGCACAAAGTACACCGTAAAGAAGCTAATTTTTTAAATTTTTGCTGACAATGTCTGTATTTCTTATTTCAAATCTGGATGAGCAATTATGTAAACTTTCAAAACTAGTCAGTAAAGATGGTCATGAAAGAGGAGTGAGTGTGTGTTTGGGTATTGGTGGGTTAGTGTTTGTCTTTGTTAGAGATTGTCTTGGTTAAACGTAGAAGAAACAGTTTCTTCCAGATCCTGCATGGTGTAATTTATTCATATTCACCTATCCAAGTATCTAAAATATAGAATTTATGACATTGTGTTCCTGTAATCTTAAGTAGTTTTGTGCCTTGAGTCCTTCATACCTCAAATATGTTCAGCTGAATTAAAACCAACAATGCCCTCCTTTTGAACTCTTAAAGGTGCAAAAGTTAGAAAATAAAAATCTAAAATCTTACAGATGGTGACTGGAGTTAACCAATTCACAGAAAGGGGTAAGTACATTTTAAGAGGAGTTTTGTTCAGATCAAAGGAAAGTGGGCTTAAAACTGTGGAAAAAATATGGTTAAAAAAAGTGGCATCAATTCATAAATCTGGGCTTAAATGTAGGATTAATAATAGCAGGAATCCAGTGAGACAGCTAGAACTCTATGTGTGTGAATATGAGGAAGCTTAAATCCTTTATGTAGAACAGCTGATGTCTACCACTGCTTAAAACATGTCATACAGAATACACAGCTGTGTATATGGACAACACAAATTCATTTAAATCTAACTTAAATACACGAGACAAAAGCTATCATTACCAATAATCATAGCAACATTGATAAAAACAAATATTACATATAATCTACAATTTAAGCTTAATTATTATGCAAACAATATCTAATAAATCACTTCAATTCAATCTGTTGTTATTAAATCACAGAATGGAGCACAGCAGGAGCTGAAACAGAACTCAACCTTCAAGCAGTCAAGGTCAACTGACTGACAGGGACACAGGGAGCTTGGGCAAATTAGACAAAGATGTATCTTAATAGGAGTCCCTAAAGTATATTTTCTGCAATGTAAGGTCACCAGGGAGTGATGAGGTGTTCATAGTGCTAGTCTCCTGTGTCTGAGCCACACTCTTCATTAAAAACAGCAGTTTTTGTTACATGAGTGGGCTCTGTTATTTGGTGGTGAGCAGTAACAAGTCAAACATTCAATCTCAACTATCAGGAATGGGATGCAACATCATAATTAGAGGATCGAGACGGCAAGGAAGATGGGACATGGCAAAGGTCATGCACTTCCCAATTTTTTTTGAGCCATTATCTCAAAAAGCCTGAGTCATCAAACATCCCTTTCACCAAAGTTGTCACACTTTTAGTGGATGAGACTGATTCATCTAAAGCGGTAATGTTGGACAGCAGGCAGTTCCTAATAACACACAAACACCACCTTTGTCTGCCAACGCCATGCCAACGGCTTTTCTGTTCTGCAGAATCATCAGGGAAGTGAAACTTCGCTGTTTGGTGAGTCCTGCAGCTTTGAAGGGCACTAAACTTTCATCTGTTTCTTTGGTCTACCACTGTGACTTCACAGTCCTCACTGTTGATGGTTTCTATGTACTTCTACAAAAGAGCTTCAACAGAGCATCTTAAAGCCTCAATCTTTGTCCATGAGAGGCCATGAGACTGTCTTTTGTAAACTGTCTTTGGCCTTGTGGAAGAGTGTCTGCCCTGAGACTGGAAGATCAAGGGTTCAAATCCAGGCTGAGATTTAAAAGAAATGGGACCCAGAGTGTCCCTGCTTGACACTCAACATTTAAGGGTTGGATTGGGGGGTTAAACCATCAATTGGTCCCTGATGGGACCATCCCAGGGGATGGGTCAAACGCAGAGAAGACATTTCTCACACCTAGCAGCGTGACAACTGATGAGACTCAATCTGTTTGATATAGTTGATTAATCCGAAACTGGAATAAAATCCCAGACTCTAAGATTGACTAATTATTCTAGTGAGACAAAAAAGGCAAGGTTTTCTCCATTTAATTTCTGGGCCATCGAAAATCAATGGTTAAAAAAAAAAAAAAAATCAGAAAAAAAATTAAAAGATTTAAAAAATGCAGAATTTAATAGAACTGAATAACTTACATAAATACGAAGAAAATGGGAAGTTGAATCATAGAAACTTTAAAGAACATTTAGGTTAGAAGAAAAACTTTAATCATAAATAGATAAACAAATATTGGAATTAAAGACAAATTTGTTGTTTCTTAAATTTGGTCTGCCATTAAATTGGTTTTTCAATGATAAAATCTTCCGTTCCTGTTTAGCTGCAAGTCACGTTTGTTTTTCTAATTTAAATAAAAACAGTGGTCAGTTTCTCATCAGGCTGCTTCAGATTTTAAGAATTTTTTATCGGAACAATTTTAAAAGTTGAGAAACTGTTTTATAATGTTCTCAGGTGTGTTTATCAATCTACCTAAAAATACAGACAGCTGCAGGTGTAGCCATTCATATCATACTTAGTGGTTGTCGATCCTAATCACAGTCAATATTGGTTAATTTTGAGTGATCCATTTCACTGACACTAAATTTGATCCAGGACATTTTTATCCAACATTTTTATCTTTGACTCAAAGATATACCTGGTACTGAATAGTGCAGGAAAGGCTCTGTTTAAGAAAGCAGGGTATGCGACATACCCCGGGTAAGTTATGTATAAGTAGGTACGTAAGTTACCATAGCAACTTACTCTCTGAACATAACCTACTCTGGAGCAGGTTATGTTCAGAGGGTAAGTTTGTTTTCAAGAGGTGGCTTGCCTTTTTAACTATGATCCTGTGGACGATTATATGAGGCTTTTCTACCCGGGAAACGGTAATAATGAGGACATGTATCAATGTACTGTTTTATTCCAAAGATTATGTATAAAGAGCAGTAACGTTTTATAAGACTTTATAAGATGTTTCTTGTCTATATATTGTTGATTCATATTTTAATAATTAGAGAAAACTACAATGGTTATTTGCTTGAGCACAGAGGGTACCCTTGTCAGCCCTATAGGATGACACGCTACCCCAGACCTGAACCTAGACCAGATTCTAGACCAGATTCAACATGGTTCACAGTCAAACCAGAGAAAAAGATGGAGATGATAAGTGTCTGCGTGGCTTCTCGGTCAGTTCGAAGAGGGCCTGTGACATCATAGTTGCTTGGGTTGTCCTCCACAACATTGCTGCAATAAGAGTGCCCCCCAGCCCACACCCTGATGAGGAAGACTCTTTTAGTGTGGCTGATCACAGAGTTGGCAGGAAGATCAGAAAGCTTATTTCCCCCAAATCACTTTAATTACATTATTCACAAACACATTTTCATTGTTTCTTTTCCTGAAAGACAAAAAAGAGAAGTAGAGGTAAATTGATTACACTGTATATGATGTAACAGGTTGATCTTCACGTTCAGGTCCCACCTTTAGTTGATACTCCAGTATTTCCACTTCTAGTTTGGCCTTTTGAATGGCCATTCTTTTCTTCTCCATTTCAAGCTGCAAAAGGTCCATCTCCATTTCACTTTTTCTGATTTGCCTTTGAAGATGGACCTTATACAACTCATTTGCTGACAACTAGGTAAGATAAGAAAAGATTGTTCAGCTACACAATAACGTATATCTACAGAATGACAACTGTAGACAAGTTCTTACACTGCAAAGGTTATATGTTGAGGCAGAATGAGTTTCCGTTTTGTGTAAATTTCCAGGCAAATTCTATAAAAAGACAAAGACAATTTGTTACGATGTTATGTTGAACGGGATATTCATTATGCATCACACCTCTGCGGGCATCCCAGCGTTACCCAAAATGGTGTCTTCGTCTTCATCCTACCGTAGAATATACAAATGAACTTGTCAGGTCACAATAAAAGCAATGAAAGCAATGACTATTATCCCATACAATTGAGATACACTGGGGGATTTCTGGAGGCTCCAACAGTATTATGGATCCACCGGAATCTGCAAGACAATAGAACCCATTATATTTTACCAACACATGTATACAGTAGAAACATATAAGAGTATTAGAAATTAAAGTACAGTGTAAACCGTGAACTGCTGCATAAGACAAGTCTGTGTGTTAATTGAATTCTGAAAGTGACATCAATTACTTTAATTTAGAATATTTCTAAACAAAAAAAGGTTACAAGTATCACTAACTCACTAGTGTCATTAGAGGTACTCAGTGGTGAAATATCTCCAGGAATGTCATCTATTAGTAGTCGCTCTTTGTTAGGGGACAGCGCCAACTCTTCAAGTGGGATGAGGGGAGGAGGGGGCGGCCCTCCACCACTTAGACGAGCCTTTTTTCTATTAGCTACAAAAAGACAGACATAAGGACACAGGAATTACTTATGGTCCCTACATAATTATTGAATTTTTATTTGTCATAATTCAAAGTAATATGCAATTATCCATTGACAATTAAATTGTCAATCGCAAAATGCTTTTTTAAATTGCATGATCAAATTGCAAATTGAATTGTCTACTGATAATTGCACATTATTTTGAAGTATGACTAAAAAAACCTTCCATACTAAATAGCTCCAGTGATTATGTGATTTCATGATTACCTTTTTGTTGCATGTTTTTGTATTTCATCTTCACTTGGTATGGAGTTCTTTTGGCTCCAGATTTGCATCTTAACAAAAACCCAATATATTTCTAAGTCAATGTACAATATTACTTTAACCATATCCTGCTTGAATAGATGTAGAATGAATTGGTGCTTGAACAGATGTACAGCATTTTCTAAAGGGCCTTTTCCCTGTTCATTATAACATAATGCGAATGGTATAGTAAGACTCACGCATTGACTCTGTTGGTTATTTTTTGCCAAGCCAACGCTCTTTCTTTGTGCGATGCAGCAGTGTTGCTTTTCTTTGCGAAAATGGGCTTGAACTCCTCGTATGCACACAATAAAACCTCTAACTCTGCCTCCGTGAAGTATGATGCACGTTTTTTTTCTCCTTCCGTCATGGTGTATCGTGAATTCGGTTATCAATTTTAGAAGGTTTTTATGTCTTCAGCCTGCACGCACACTCTGATTGATTGAACTCAAACTTAGCAGGTGTTTTAGAACGAGATATTACTCAGAGTAGAGTACATCAACCTCGAGTTCGGGGTTTACCTGACGGTAAGTTAACCCTGCTTTCTGGAACAAGAAGTGGGGGCCTTACATAAGGACCCCGTCATAATATTTAGCTGTCCTCAAATATGCCTGTTTAAAAGTGGTGCATCCTTGGGGGGGAAAAAAAGAACGATAAAAAAAATATTCTAAACAAAACAAACATTTTATATAACACACAACAATATCCGGAGAGGTATTTTTTTTCAGCCCGGAACTTCTAAAGATTTAAATCGAGATAATAAAAAACATATTTGTGTTTACAAGCAGTCTTGCGCTAGCGTGACTATTTTGATTTCACAAGAGCACGTCTTTTATCTATTAATTTTTACCGTGTTCAATGTTGCAGTGATCTGGTTATTTAAACCGGAGATTTATCGTGACTGCTTCTGTTCATTGCTATGTTCATTGTCTGCTTATCCGTGCACCAAAATGAAAGAAAAAAAGAAGTGTTGCTGCAGGCTTGACTAGTTGTCTAAAATTGTACTTTGCTGTGTGAAAAATTCTATGATAACTGAGTTAGTTTTCTTATCAATTTAGATATCAAGTGGAAAATGGGTATTCAATACCAAAGAAATCAACATTTTATAATGTACACATAAATAACATTGCGCAGTTTAGTTTGTATGTATAAACCTATATATTTTTGTGTGGTTTATCCATAAAGTTAACTTTATAACATTAAAACTAAGGATTGTATATTTAGCTAAACAAGAAAAAAAAAGTATTTTAAAATATACTGGTTAAAAAAATGCATAGACATTTTAAATCACACTTATTTTTTTACTATAAACATGAATGCTCAAAAAATTATTTACCAACATGAAAGCCTTTTCCTTTCTGGATTTACAGCAAAATAATAAAAAAAAGACACTGATCCAATCCATTTGACAAGCTCCGGTCCATCAGTGATCTGATGTGGAGTCTGAAAGTGAAGTTATTTCAAAACTGGACACCCATCTTCAAGGAAAATAAAGATCAGACTTGCATATTAGCTACTGCAAGATGGTTTTGACATTGTTAATGAGTCTGTACAGCTTGAGGACATAAAAAAGAAAGTTCGTGTGAAACCAAACCAAAATTCGATCATTGACAATATTAATATATTTATATTAATACCAACAAGGCTGTTATTTTTTCTTGTTTAAGTTTAGAACATTAACCATTCATTTTAAAATTCAGGGTAGTAGTCATCACATTGCCAGTCAACATGTCTCTTTCTGAGCCTCCAGTGTGGCTCAGGGTCTTTCCAGTTTCCAGGCAACCTGAAACACGGCTCTCACATGGAATGAAAAGAAAAATTCACAAGGAATCTACAAGAAGATCAAAAGTTGCTCTTGGCCTCTTTCTTCAATGCATGAAAAAAGAAAGAAAATAATATAACTGTGACAGAGTTCCCCTCCCAAAGTTTAATTACTTTTAACTGTTACCTTCGGAAAAAATAATAAAAAAATCTTACAGAGTACAGTACATTACATTTTGTTTTACTTCACTTGAATTGCAAGTTGGGAGGGCTGGGATAGATGGGGAACAGACATAAGAATTGACCAAGTCCACACTGAACGTGACTGTGTGGATCCACACAGAAATCAGGGGACAGTTATTCTGAATTTTTTTTCTTTCTTCTTTTTATTTTTTTGTAGCAACGTTCATGTCAACTAAACCACCACGTCTCTCTCTGGTGAACTTCCACGAGTCCTCTTCACCCCAGGAGTGAGAACTGGGAGGAAGATCAGTGCGGAGTCCTGCTTAATCGTTTTTCTTCTCCTCCTCTGGTTTGTTTATGACGGCTACAGCATTAGCTGCCTCTGCTGTGCTGTTCTGAGTGTGGTCCACTCCACTGGTGCCAAACTCATTGACTCTGTTGGGATCAACCCGATAGATCCAGCGCTGGTAAAGGTAGATGAAGAACACCACATCTGCAAAAGAGGAAACCAATAACTTCAATTAGAAAACAATAATAATTCATGTCTTGACATATTTTGATATCCTTTCTGAAAATATTGTGTACTGATTCATGAGTTTTGCAAGTGCAACAGTATAATCCAACCCTAAAAAGTCAACTCTGACATTCCAAGGTTGTCATTTAAAATGAGAACAAGTTAAAAAATGAAACAATTAAAAGCAGCAGTTAAATCAGGAGACATAGCAGCACTTCTCAGAGACTACCAACAATATGAAATGAAACTAAATAACTAAAAACTAAACTAAAACTGAATCACATTTCTGTGAAGCTTCCTAGATAAAAATCTTAAAGTAGGTCTGCCAGATTGTACTTAAATGGAGAAATAAAATGTACATTTTTATATGCACATAATTTAATTTACGTACATTTAAATTATTGAACTGCTAAACACATATACTGACCAGAGGATTTTTACCATCTACTGGTGTGAAGTAAAAAAACTGCTGAGCCAACAGAAGGAGGCAGCATGACCTACATTATGCAACGCTGTAATGACCACGAAGTAGGAACGGTTGATTTTTTTAATAATTTGAGGAATGAGCATAAAAACTTGGCCATGAAATAGAAAAAAGGCAGACTTATTTATTATTTATAACCTACTCAGGGCACACTGGTGAGGAATTATTGCAATCCCAAACCATCCCCCCCCATATTGCAAAAAAAAAAAATCCTACTATGACTTGAAAGACAAAAAAACCCCAATAAAATCCAATAATAAATAAATAAATATTATCCAACTGAAAAATAGCTATGTATATCAATACATTTAAAGATTACCAAACAATTCTGACCACTTGTGGATGAACTCAATACATTTGGAGGAATCTGAACAAAACTCACCATCTCTGAGGCATCCTATCCTGTACATCATGGGCATCTTGATGACGAAGGCAAAGAGGTCATCAATGAAAGTATTCAGAGCCTTGTAGGTGAGCATCCTCCATGGGAGGTGGGCCACAGATTTCATTTTGTAGTTGATGAATAGTTGTGGCGTCATTGTAATGAAACCTAACAACCGAATCAGAGACAGAGAACAGCTCGTTACATTCAAAACATAAATGTAACACTCATCTACGCTACTAAGGACAAATTCAGTATTAGGTTAACCTTATTTTATTTCTTTAGAGCTTGCAACATGTAAGAATATATAACCAATATAAATAAAGTTTAGCCTAAATTACAAAAGTGGTCTATACAAATATGCACCTTGCATGTCATGTCAGAAGATTCATAACCCCTATTGTAGCAGTAAAATATGTCCAACACAAGAGGCATTCAGCTCTTATCTGTCTGCTCAGCTGCTGGACAAGTTATATATATATATAAAAAAAAAAAACTCGCAACGAGTAAGTCACTTCAATCAATGTGCAAAATTCAGTACCCAATAGGTGTGAAAATAAGCAAAATTACAAAAAACAGTTTTAAATAACAATTTAATAATTTAAAGATATTAAATTTAACATTTTTAAAAACATGACAAGCCATAATTTTTAAAGGTATTTTCTTAATTTATGTTTGCAATTTTGTGTAACATATATTTGTCTTTTCATTAAGTTTTAGGTTTAGCACACCTATGAACCACAAAAACGTCTTTTGAGTTTACACATAATTATAATCTAACTTGCACAAAATGAAGAGCACAGCTCATCAATTCTTGCATTTACAATTACTAAACAGGCAGTCCCTTTGTATAGCAGAATCACATTTTTGGCATTTTGATTTTTTAACCATAATGTACTTATTTTGTTAAATCTGAACTACAATTAGTAAAAAAACAAACTGTAGAGAATTCACAACTTACCAAAGGTTAACAAGAAGCCATAAAGCATGCTGAGTACCCACGAGTACCACCCTTTGTGCTCCACATACAATAAACTGTAGACCGCATAGCAGCCAAACAGAGGATAGAGCAGCCATGACAAGTACTTGAAGGCCATCTGAAAAAAGACAAAAAAAAAAAAAAAAAAAAAGAGTTGGGGAAACCATCTGTTCATTTGTAACAAGTATCTTTTTTAACTTAACCAAGCAGCTCCATATAATATCATAAGACGATGATTTTAAGTTTAACCATTTATAATATAAAAGTGTCCCACAGAAGCTGTAGAGAACAGATGTACAGAGTTCACTTACATCATCGTAAATTTTAGTTGAAGACTCCACGTATGTTGACTTGTCTTTGAATACCAATCTTGGGATGACTCCAGCAATCTTGTTCTCTCTGTCCAACTAAAGAGTGAAAATGCAACAGAATCAATTAAATATAATAAAAAAGGTAAAGGTCTGGTCAAAAGCCCTTCCATTTTATTGACACTAACAGTGTTCATGTTGACTTTTAACGCTGTACAAACTCCCTATCACGATAAAACAGGTTGTTACGCAGTTTGATTGCTTGTTTACTTACTCTGACATCCATGACCTTGGTGATTTTCCACAGGTCAATGAGGAGTCCAATGAAGACGCTAACCTGCACCACAAAATTGGTTTCGTTGTCCAGAATGTAGAGCAGGACCACTAGGGACTGAAACACCCCAAAAATGATGGAGCGAACAGACAGACCTTCAAGAGACTGTCTGCTGTTCCAAAACTGGATATCTGAGGAGAGAGCGATGCAGAGGTAAGTTCCAGAAGAACTGTCCTAACCGTGTCTCATTATTAGTTGTCCATAGAGACTTGCTGTGTTCTCACCGTTCTTGAAGGCCAGAAATTCAAAGATGCTGTGCACAATGGAGACAACAATGGTGAGCCCCAGTAAGTACGGGTTGGTTTCCAAAAGAGCGACCTATGATTGAAAAGTCAACACTACAGTGAAATGTTTGAAACTGAACTTTGCATAAAACAATACTTTTAATGCAAAAACAAAATAAATCCTATAAAAATTATCCAGAAATCAGAAAACTGTTAAAAAAGAGGATGCCTACACAAACTACAATCTATGTAATTTCCTCATTTTTAACAATCAGGCTGTGAGTAAAAAACCCCACATGAAGTGCGCACTTATAACGTAGATAGAACCAACAGGCTCCTTGAGCAGTGTGGAGGATGTGGGGGGGGGGCTTCTTATCATCTACTTCACCCTTACGAGTTGTATAAGTGTTCGCTACGACCTGTTTGCCAAAGCATTACGCACCGTGGAAAATAATGTGCATGAATATTTTCACTCTACAGATTCACTAAGATGTCTACAACCTTAGTATTTGATGTGGGCCACCTGCATGCCCCGTACAGATTTGCCCCCCCCAAAAGGGCAATTGTGACTAAGGCTAAACTTGACTTGAGTTTTCTGCATGCAGCACCCACCTTAACAGAGTCCTGGTCTTCATCTGACTGCTCATAGGTATCCTCGGGAAGGAAATTCCACGGGGAGCGTGCGTTCTGTGCGGCATAAAGCTGCCAGCGCCACAGGGACAGCGGGCAGTAGTTGAGGCGCAGCGGCAGTTTGGTCAGCGTCTCGTTGATGGGATAGTAGTCTTTCTGAAGGTTCCAGTAGTCATTGAAGTACACAATGGGGTAGTAGTCACCACTGACAGCATCGAACTTAACATCTAAAAGCAGTTGAAATATAAGACATGGTTTCAGACAAAACTGAAAACTTAAAAAGAAAGTTGATTATCTTTGACGTTAGAACTCAGAAGACACTCACACTGGTCTAGAGGGGGTGGAACAGATCCCTTAACCCAGGCTGTGTGATCATCCACCATGTTGATGGTGAGATTGGGGTGCCAGTGTGAGATTATCTCTACTGGCCCATGGCTCTCTGCTCGCTGCAAGGAGACAAGATCCATTAGAATTAAAACAACGAACGAGAAAGAAAAAGATCCAGATTACATTTTTTTTTCAATATACAATTGAAGCTTTGCAATAATCTGAGAAGATGGTTTATGTTTAATGGTTTTAACTTAAAGAAAAAAGAAGAAAACCCATAAATAAGAGTCTTTGCAACTTCATAGCAAACTGAAAAACTGATCAATAGTATTAGTAGAAACAAAGTCCCACTCCAACTATTTTTTATGTACTCTAAAAGCTTTTAATCTAAAGTCTTTTAATTATGATTATGCAGTTTTCAGCAAAAATCACAAAAAGCCTGTCTGTTTTTAAGTCACATGTTCTGCAGAGAAGCAGGAGTTCATCAGAAATTTGTCCCTGACTTGTGAGAGGAACTGTTGGCACAGAAGTAACCCTACAATGATATGCCATCATTTCCTTGTTTAAGCCCTCTCCCGCCATCTTACAGTCCCTCACAACCCCATCATAACATTAGCATAGCAACAGTTTTGGTCTATTTTCCAGGTCGGACGAGAAAAATGAAGAAGTTAATGTATATATTTGTAAGGGAATGGATCAGAATTGTAGCAGAGAAGGTAGACTTTGGCCTGCCCATCGCAGTTGCTGCATCACAAATCTGAGCTTTTTCAGACTGTGGGTTTTTATCTGCTCCTGATCCATCATGATTTAAATGAAGAAATACTCAGAATTGTAGATTTATTCTTATTTTTCTTTATATATGTCCTCCATCATGAGAAAAATGCTACAAGAGCATGTTAAAAACACCAAAAACCCTACTTTCATTGAAGTCGGTCTTTAAGGTTTATCCATAAAGCAACAGATTCAATAACACAAATTATGAAATCAAAATCAACCTTGATCATCTCGGGATCAGCCTCCGTCTCTCCTGTAAGCAGATTCTTGGTTTTGAGGAACTTCCTCCGTTTGAACTTATTCAACACTGAAAGAAAGAAAAAAAACTTTAATTGATTTTCTTCAGTAGTTGGAACATTCGCGTCATCACCAGGTCCATACTTTTTGTTGAGTGAACTGTTGCTAGTCTGCGATACTGCCCCTTCCTTTTGGGATCTGGGTGGAATCCACTTTTTGTGAAGTAGACGTGTATGTAGAGGGAGCCGTTCTGCTGTACTTTCTGCAATCACACACCAAACTAGGTTAGTTTTAGTTAGTTTAAAACCAAACTTTATCATAAGTTAGAATTGAATCTCTTCTTTTCACTTCATTTTGTCCCATACACCAAAAACATCTTCCCCCTCCCTTTCAGTCAATCACACCTCAGGGATGTCCAACTCTTTATATTGCTGGTAACAGCCATCTCCATCCTCCCCTGTGGTCCAGTCTCCATAGACGAGGTCTCTGTGGAACCAGAACAGGGCATCTGTATTGTTGAAGTCAGAGAACACCTCCTCCTGGGATATGAACACGTAGAGGTCCTGCAGGGATGGTGAGTACATAAAAGGTGTTTATCACATTACAGTCGGGAGACATAAGAGGCAGTGCATTGAAATGGTGCTGAATGAAATAAAGCTAGAGAAGGAAGGAAAGAAAAACATTTTTCAAAGTAA
Source organism: Oryzias melastigma (assembly GCF_002922805.2). Taxonomy (NCBI): domain Eukaryota; kingdom Metazoa; phylum Chordata; class Actinopteri; order Beloniformes; family Adrianichthyidae; genus Oryzias; species Oryzias melastigma. The sequence goes on along the minus strand of NC_050524.1, from coordinate 15,484,018 downwards.
AGGAGAGATTTTTTGTTAGAAATGCCCATTTTGTTATCACAGATGTAAGAGTTGGTTTACCATAAGGGTGTCTTTGGGAAAGAGGTTTCTGCTGGGTAATCTGGGGGCTCCTGCAGGTGTGTTTGGGTCAGGAGTGGACGGCCCTCGGCGGAACCAGCTGCTGATGGCCCAGATTATAAAGATCCTGGAAGAAATGTGTGCATATACAATATTTTAAGATAGTTTTGATGTTTGCTAGGAAAAGAAAGAAAATAAAACACAGAAGTATCACGGTAAAATATTAGAAAGTAAATGTTTTAGGGGGGTTGTATGCCAAATATTGCCCAGTTTTACCTCCAACACTATGATAGTAGCTGCTTTCTTACTTTATAAAACAGTCCTGTACACAGTGTTTGTTTTTTTTTCTTAAACAGTGATTAAGATGGAACTTCTGCATTGCACAGGATTCAGTTTTACCATTTTTGAGTAGTCAAAATGCCTTATCTCTTTTAAACTTTATTCAATGAGTTGTTTATAAAGTAATTTCACATTTTTAGATCTGTGTTAATTTATCATCATGTTATATAGGTTTAGTAATGACAAGTTTATATGAAAGTGGTGGCTTAAGTTTTAAATGTTGGTGATAGTGTTTTAATGCTGCAGGTGCGTAACTACACTATTGATCTCTCACTCATTGGGGAATTTCTATCTTTTTTTTTTAAATCAAAGGTTTTGACATGTCAGCCGAATTCCTTTTTATTTTTTAGTAAATAACTTCCTCAAAATAACAAAAACTGGAAAAACAGGATATGTGCGGATTTCTTTATAATGCTCGTGTAATTTGTACAAACATCAACAAAATTGTTGACTAAACAAGACCTCATCGCTCTTTTTAAAGATTTAGAAAAGTCAGGTACAATGGAATATTTGGTAGTTACTAACATTTATCACAGCATGAAGTGGTTTATCTTAGGGATATTGCAGCTAGCGACTAATCTGTTCAGTGACAGAAAAACAGGTTTGTGTAAGTCTGGAGTTCTACTTTCTCAAAATTAACCTGTTGAGGTTAATTTTTGGAAAGAGCCTCCACACGTCTTCCTCACTATGTAGCCACAAGGGGGCCCAAGTCTGTATTTCCCTGGGCAGGTCCCCACCCCAGATAAAATACAGGCTTTTAAATTTGTCAGAAATACTTAAATACTAGTTTTACATTTTTGTAGTAACTTTTGTCTAGAATTCAAGATTTTTTTAAACCAAAACCAAGTTGCGCATAAAAGAAATAAAGGCACTGTTGAAAGCAAACCATGGATTCAATTAAAAAAATGTGGGATCTTTGGAATCAGCACTTTTAATATATAAAAAATAATTTCCTTAAATATTATGAAATCTTTAAGGTTTTCGGTGAAAAACATTTTCGGGGTAGTTATGAATTTGATGCAGGACATAAGCCTCTTTTGTTCAGGCTTTACAGCATTTTTCCGTCATAACCAGCTAAACTGATCAGTCTTCATAATTGTGGCCCAACAACTATGCTGATTCAATTTCAAAACCCAAAATTCCTTTGATTTTTTTTTCTTAAATTTCCATTCCAAAAACAAGTTTGTTTTGAAGAACTTTTGTTCACATAGATGGTGATTTAAAATGAACAAAAATGTGTTTTTTTCTTTATACAATAAAGTGTTGACTCTTACTTGTAAAAACTAATAGGACATCTGTTTTTTTTCCTGAAAACATTTAGACATTGCTTTGGTAAAATGGGCTTCATAGTTTTGAGGGTTGAGTTCTGTGTTTCCTAAAAGGTATATTTGAATAAATTATTTGACTGCCCTTCTCTGTCATAGACCTTCGTCATTTCATAGTAATTTTGTTGTTTATCTTAATGTGGGTGGAAAACATACGTTTTATTAGGATTAATGTTCAAAAGTAGTATGATTAGTTTATCCAAGTTTTGCAAACTCAAATGATAAACTCCTTTATAATATTTAATATTCTGGAAACGCGTCTTGTCAGATTACGGTACACGTGTCTTGTATAGGACTTAAACAAGAAATGAAGGGCTTTCATGTGTTTTTAACAAATTATAACGATTATCAATTTTTCAGTTGATTACCTTTTCAGACTAATTCTATTAAAGTATTTGGTCATGCCAAACCTTTCCCCACCTTACTGCCTTGAACTTAATTTTGCTGCCTCAGCCAGATTAAGCTTTTAGCGGCTTTGTCAGAGGACAGCTTATTATATACTTGGCTCTCAAAACATACAAGTCATTTTGTTTCATCTTTTCATTTGTCTTGGCCAAGGACACCAACATGTGACTGGGGTAGAAGAGCATTGAATTATGGGAGGTAGTGAGCCTGTTTGAGCCTGTTGACGTGACCACAGAAAACCAGATAATTATCTAAATGCAAGGGTTTGGAGATCATTCAGATTTCTCAAGTAAACAGGATAATCTTGATATGTATAGGTATTATTTATCCAATAATAGCGGTTATCTGATAAAGAGAAATAACATAAACAGACGAGGAATTTTGCCCCTAAAATATGAGATTTCCATTTATTCTGTTTTTAACTGGAGGTGTATGAAAGAAACACAGGAAACAAATGAAGCTTCACTACAGTGAAGTCTTTTTTTATTGCACATAGCAGAAAGAAGTGTTTTCCCATGGTTCCCACGTTAACCTTTTAACTACCGTTAACCTCTTAAAACTTTACTTTCCAAACCTGCATTTTGAAACATTGAGCTGGTTGAATTAAACTTCAATCAACATGCTAGCCTGGCTTTACTTTACAGGAGCCTATGGCCTAATCCGAATTCTTCCCTTCTCCCTGCCCCTAAATTTAGGCTACCAAATTTTATGAAACAAAAAAAGTGTCTCACATTTTGGGTGTCACTTTTGTTTGATGACCTCACCAATAGTCACCGGTCCGCTAGCGTTAGCGCAGAGCTTCCAGCGCTTGAGTATACATAACAACGGCGGTTTTGTGACTTTAAAAAGGTCTTCCTACAACAAAAAGTCATTACTTACATTAAAATGTAAACGTCTGTTCTTCAAAGTGCACCCACATGAAGAAAAGCGCTTCTAGAGCGACGCGGTTTACCCTCACGTCAGAGGACTTGTTCGTCCTCTGATTGGAGGGTGAAACTTAAAAAATAAATTTCCCGGACACGACTAAAACTGCCCCTTCAAATGGAGGGGAAGGGAGAAAGGAGGAATTTAAATTGGGCCTATGAGTTAAGTCAGTAATGATAAATCCAAACAACACATTTTGATAGCATCATGAAACTTTAAAGGAAAACAAAGACGCTAATGTCAATAGGTGGATGTTTCAGAAAGGAGAGGAGCAAACAGCCTGTTGCATTCCAATTAAAGTTTGTACGCAACAACTAAAACATTTTTTTTCAAACTGCATTTTTGCGTCTACTTCTGATTCATCACAATTTGAACAGAGAAATACTCAGGAATGCAATTTTAATCTTAATTTTCTTCATAGATGTCCTCCATCATAAGGAAAAAAATGCTACTAGAACACAATAAAAACACCAAAAACATAATTTTAATTGGAGTGGGTTTTAACTTCAGTCATTACATCCAACTGTACTCTAAATTAAAAATCAGGATTTTCCCATGACACGATTTCTAAAGTCAACAAGAAAAATGTCTTGTAGCTAAAAATTTCCATTTTTTTTTCTCCAATAATCAGATTGCTGCGGGCATGTAAACAAGTCTCAATCTCCTTAACCCTTGTGCTATCCGTATGTTGACATTGGGACTGGGATCACCCATAACTGAACTTATTTTTCTCCAATGATTTTTGATTTTCACTGGTGTTCGAGGCAGACACAAAATCCTGTCCACCTTCATCCACATTTGTCATGAGAGTGATACATGTCAATGTAAGGCTGGGGTCCTTTGGACCCCATAAGATAGCACATGGGTTAAGAAAAAAAATAATTAAATTCTTACCTAAAGAGAACTCCTTTAATGACCTGCCATGCATTAGGTGCTTGTTGCTGCTGCTGAGGGTCCTGTGCATTTCCAGCTGTCTGCACAGTCTGGCCATCTGTCGTTGCAGGAGTGCCATTGCTGCTCACCTACAATAAACAACAAAATTACGGTCAGTGTGGCAAGAGAGCAGAAAGTGAAAATAGAAAAGTAGTAATGAACCCATAAACCAGCTCCTTTACTATAATATTAAAGAGGCCTTTGAACTGCGCTGAACTACCCAAAACATGTGTTCTAATTAGACTTCTTAAACATAAAACCTCTTAAACCTAAAGAAAAGGTTTAAAATTGAGTTAAAGAATTTTTCTCAACTTTTTTTGCAAAAGTGAATCTGGAATTTAACTAACAAAATGAAGGATTTGAAACTTGTTTTTTCTTACTTTTTAATGTGAAGTAGGAAGTCAAGAAAAAAATATCCAACACAGATTATTTCAAACCAAAAACTTAAGACTGCTATAATAAAAAAGTAGAAACCACAAGCATGTGGTAAGTGGAAAATGAAAGGCAGCAAAAGTCTTGGTTTGTGCAATTTACACAACACAGTGAGTCAGAATTACAGGAGTAACAGAAGCCTTCACATACAAACTGTACAAAAAAAAATGTTTTTGCAGTCTATTAAAAATAATCAGTCAAGGTATTGTAGCCCCCCAACAGGCTTGAACATGTCCATGTAAGCCCCCCAACACCACACCATCCCTCTGGCAAGGCCACACTCTATTCAAGTGACACAATGGACAAGCACATGCCAAGTCAGGAGACTCATTCACTATCTAAACATCTAATCGCCCCTGTTGTTACCAACAAAAGGGAGTCCAGCAATTGTCCCCTTAAAAACAAACAGTACTTGAGTAAAAAAGAAACTGTTTTCCTTTAAACATGGAATAGTTCTAAAACATAAAAACTCCTAAAATTAGTGAACACAATCTATTGCACAACACTGGCCTAACAACTTAGAAAACTGGACAGTGTGTCAGTAAACATGTTTTTTCTTTTAAACAGATGCGCTATCAGTCACTTTTAAACAAGAGCAACATTTTTTTTTTATAATGACCTCTACTGCAATTGCAAATCATGCCAATAATCATACAAAAAGATTTAAAATATGCTTCACAATTAAAGTAGGTTAACTCTTCTGGTCTAAGACAGCACATTATACTTTGGACACTGACCAAAGATTAATAATTAATCATGTGCATAAAATTTAAAGCTAGTGGTGATTGTAAAAGCTAATAAATAAGGATAGAACTGTCTCTTATCCTGCGCTACAATATCACAATTCCATCTGGAAAGAAAAAAATCTAGTTCTTAAATCTGAGTTGTTTCACACAAATAAACTTATTCCTATGAACAAAGGTAAAAGAGACTTTAGAAATAAACTTTTGCAAAAAGGTTTCTGGTTCAAATGTTTCCTGGCTCCTTCCAACGTAGAGTTCGCATGAAGTTACTGTGTAACTTAAAGTTTTCCCCATGGTCTTCAGCTTCCTCTGACCATCTAAAACTACCCTTCAAAGGCCTCACTTGGTAATGTTTAGCTTTTAGAGGTTAAGTGTGATTAAATGTGGGTTTGGCTGTCTCTAAATGTGGCGGTGCGACGGATTGGCACCTCGCCTTTGCTCAAGGTAAATGGGACAGGCTCCAGCAACCCCTAGGACCCTATTAAGGATGAGGAAGTTATGGACGACATCCCAACTTCAATAAAAACAAAAATGCTGGTACATCACCAGTAAACAGTTTTCTGTTTTCCTCTCTCTTTAACTGGTAATTTTTGTGGAGGATAAGAGCTACTGATGAGTCTTCAAAAAGTGATGATTCATAATGACCTCTGGTAACTCCTTGTGAGCATTTGTCACAAAGAAATAAATAATGATTAGCAAATAACTGTCCTACACTCGCATATGATTAAAAAAAAAAAACATTAAAAAACTACTAAAAAACATGCATATTTAACAGAAGGACTAATATGTGCTTCTGATTGAGAATATTACATTTATTTCCAGGCTGCTTTGTATGTTTTCCTGACAATTGTGAGTGTTTAGTATTTCCTTTTTAGATTGTGATCTAACATTTTTTTCTTTACGGGAAATGTTGTCATCCATACATCCTCTAGTGCTTCATTTAACCCCTTTTCCTTGAAAAAGGTGCCACCAGTATCTTACCTTTAAAAAAACCTGTGCGTTTTCCACGAAAAAATACTTCCAGGACAAGATGTGCTTGTGCCAGACAAGCGCACTTCTTCTGGAAATAAACGCAAAGACGCGAGTTTTAAGTTCATTACATTTGACTATTTAGCACAATATGTTTTTAAAAGACTGATAATAAATAAAGAAAAACGAGTCGCTAAAAGCAGACCCGGTTAGGCAAGGCAAGCGTTCAGGCCTTGTAATGAGTAACTGTCACGCTGCGGTAGTCAAGAGGTTTATACTTTAACATTTGCGGTCAACTAATTCAATTGCCAGTAGCCTATTTGCCAACCTTTGAGGGTAAAAATTTGGCGTGAATACGACATGACTCCAAACCTACTCTCGTTAACAGTCAGGATTACTCAACACATCGGAAACGGCGAGAGGGGGTCGTTTTAAAACCAACCGGCACTGACAACGTCACTGACTCAGTCAGGCTCGTGAAACGAATGCTACATGGTACGGGTGATAAAATTGCCCCGGACCACGTTCGAATTGTGCCGCGGGTCATTTTCTTTCTGGACGTAAGAGACACATAACGCCACAAGAGTGCCATTCATTTTACCTCGCCGTTGCTCGCAGAAGCCTTAGTTGACTCGTTCCCCTGTGTCGCCATCTTTCCTTGTCTCTATCGCGCACACACTCCTCAGCCAGCTGCGAAACCGCGCGCCGTCTCGCGATAAGTCGGTTGTCGCGTCATATCGATGACGAGCCATTCATGACAAGTCAGTGAAGTTTTTCAAACATATTAGAAATTGCTAAACTTTAATTATCCGTTTTAAGTTTTATAATGAAACATAGAAAATGCAGCTATTTATTTAACCAGATTTTATATACATAAATGTGGAGTAAGATTTTTTTTTCCAATTTAGTTGTTATCATTGAATTTAATCAATGCAACTCTAAATGTTATTACTCCCAAAGTGCACCATTTGGTCGAACTTTGTTCTTATGTTTGAGTATTGTATTCTCATTTTTTATGAATTCATATTTATATTGAATTTTTTTAATTTATATTCCTTGTTCACATGTCCCATCCTGTAATGATTTTATGGTCCTTGCTGTGTTTTAGATGCACTTGTCTACATATTCTCTAAATATGTTCATATTCAATAACGATTTTTTTTTTGTTAATCAGAAATTACTTATTCGTTATAAGGAAAAACATTTTATTTTACAGATTTTTGCGGGAATGCAGGCTTTGTTACAAATTTGATACCTCAGGTAAGGTAAAAGAAATGTAGATTGAAACTTAACATTAAATGTTGAAATCACTCTAAAGAAAAGTAAAAACACCCAACATTGGCTATATATATTAAACATATAATATTTTAAAAGCAGTTTGAACACCAAACATAAAAATCTGTACAGTATAGAAATATTTATTAACTCTTTAGGAAATATTTGTATGTATTCCATGCTGAGATCAGGAAGAAAGATGTATTTAAATTCTGAGTAAAATAAGGCATCAGTTAATAACTATTCTTCTAACATCTACAAAAATGGAACATATATAGACCTTTCTTCACAAATATAATAAAAAAAGAAAATCAAGAAAGCTTGTTATGAACTTATAAAATTAACATTAAGATGCATCAAGTACAGACTAAAACACATATTCAGTCACAAAGCTTTTATTTTGTAGATTCGCTTTTGGCACAATCTGTAGATCAGCACTGAAGAGTTCAATGAAACCTCTGAGTGTTCTGCTAACAATTTGCTCAAAACCAACAAGTAATAGTGGTCCACATTTCTGTGAAACTGAAAAGCCAAAAAAGACAGACATTTGCGCCATGACAAAAAATAGAAATAAGGCAAACCGTTTAAAATGTATGTTGTGTCAAGCAAATAGACGCCCTCCTAATACACACAAAAAAGTTTAATTGGAGAGTGAGCAATAAAACTTGACTTGAACAAGTTTTTATGTATTTTCCATTCAGTATTAACAAATGGCATTGCCTAAAAAAATAGTTTTGATTAGGCAATACAGAAAATTCTTACAGTTGTGCAAAACAACAACACCAAAAAAACATAAAAAGTATTTGACTGAAGGTTAAATATAAATTGTAGTTTACCAAAAAGAAATTCAAAGTGGCATCACTGGAAGAAAAAAAAAAGAATTTCAAATTTTTAACAATTCCAATAGAGGTTGATCTGAAACTTAATCTCCAGACAACAAACTATCAAGTGTTTTTTATGCAAGCTGAGCCTTTATTTATACAGGTAGGTCGAGCAGTGAATGCAAATCCACACCGACTTAACAGATGTAGGGGGTATTATAAATAAAAATTATTTTCTTTTTAATCAAGACCAATTGGGCCACTTTTCACTGAAAAAATAGGAAGAGACAACTTTACTTCTTGGTTGTTTTTTTTTTAGAAAGAAAATATTTATTTGTGAAATCAAACAGATTAGTTAACTACAGTTAAGATGGCAGAATGGGCAAATTATAACAATCTATTGAATTTACAAAAAGAAAAAAACAAACAATAGACAAAATCATAAAACAAATGAACACTTCTTTACAGGTAACAATGAAATAGTTATGGTCTATTACAGATTTTTATTAAATCATTTAGACTGAATTTCTCTTTTTGCAAATTGTATGTGTGATGACGTGCAAGTCCCCTCTGTCCGGCAGCAATGATGGAGAAATTAAAACTAAAGTGCTTTCAGAGGCGCAAAATAAGTGTTACAATAGAGTGACTTTATCTTCTCTGATTATTGAGCAGATTTGAGGTTAATATTTAAATTTCAGTCAAACATAAACTGAGCAAACAAGACAAGTGTTTTTTGTCCTAAATCTCATCCAAGCCATAATCCTCCTCTGGGAAGTCACCAACAATCACATTCAGGGGCCTTACAAATGCTCCGTATTTGTCTCCACATTCAAAGTATTTCCTCCCATTGACACTGTGAAGAGAGTGGAGAAAAAAAAACGTTCAAATATACAGTAGGTTACTTAACAGACATGTTCTGCACTTATTAATGAGGAGAAAAATGACCCAAAAACATTCTGTTTCTTTTGCAACATTATTTATTATTACATATAAAATATTTAATTTTTCATCAGTTTTTACAATGCAAAATATTAAACCGTTATGATCACAAACCTCATGATATGGAATTTGAAAATCAAATGTTAAAAAAAAGGCTCTTACGTTCCATTGTGTTTCCCCAGGGGCTCATCATACTTCACACCCACCCAGTAGCCTGGCTTAAAGTCTGTTGTACCTGAAAGAAAAATACTCTTAAACACAGAGCCATTCAAATCTAAGTAACAACGAGCAACTTAAAGTCCCAATCCAACTATATATTTTTTCTATTGTAAAAGTATTCCCAGTGATCTTGTATTTATGATTATGCAGTTTTTAGCCAAAAATCAAAGGCCAGGGTGCGGGCAGGGAGAGAGGAGACTTTGGCATTTCAGTAGCTGCGTCATTAGTCTGAGCATTTTCAAGTATCAAGTTTTCTGATCAAAAGCGATTAGAATTAAGAAATACAGAAATGCAGTTTAAATCTTGGATTATTTTAAACAAGTCCTCTACTATGAGAAAAAAAATGCTACAAGAACATGTTAAAAACACAAAAAAGAAAATGTTCAATGGAGAGGGTCTTTAATGTGTTTTTGCGGGCCACAAAAAACCTTGTGTTGCTTTGTAGATTGGCTCTGATACGAACAAAAGAGTTGATATAGTATTCATTTAAAAAGAAAGAAAATCCATCTTTATTCCGACTTAAAAAACACTGAAATTAAAAAAAAGTGAGGCCTTTTTATACGCTAAAAAAAACATTAAAGACCAGAAATAAAAAGTAATACTTACCAACATACATCACAGTCCCAAGTTTGGTGGGCTGCTTTGGTACTTCTACTTTGCAACGACTGCCAACAGAAATTGAACTAGCAGCAGTTGTTTGTTCCTCTTCATGAGCAGCAAGCTGAGCTTTCTTTTTGGCCATTTCTTCCTCGTTATACCGCCCCAACCGCTGCTTCTTCATGAACGCCCTCACTGAATCTAAAGAGCATAAATAACCCAACTTTACTGGAAAATCAATCAATGATGAGCAAAGATGCTTAAAAAATACCACAGAGCTGACTAGGTTAGGATGTTAGATTTCAAGACAAAAATATCCTCAGCAGCCTCTTTGTTTTAGACAATCATTTATGATGGTAAGAACTGAAACTTTCTCACTTATAAATAGAGCACAAAAATGGGTACAGAATAATTTTATACCAAAACTATTACAAAGTGAGAAAAATGTGGTACCTGATTTTTGTCCATAAGCTTCATCTGGAAGCTCAAACTTTTCCACTTTAGAAACATCATGAAATTCTCCCATCTGACCTCCACTTCTATCAATAACCTGCACAGAAAAGAGAAATCTAATCAAAGAAATATATGCATAGTGGGAAGACCAAACGGATAAATAATACAGGAACAGGAAATGTATTTATTCTTATGTGAGAGAACAATTGTGCTTCATTTTGAACATGATTAAAATACCTCACAAAAATGAGTAAATAAGTGCTTCCAGTGAAATAAAAAGCTGAAAATAACTTGGGTTTAGCTGGTTTGCTTTAAATGCAGACACATAACCTTCTATTTTTTGATTGTCTGCTTAAATATAGAAGATTATTAATGATTAGGCATAAAACCATATATTGGATGAAATAATCAGATATCTCCCCCAACATAGATGCAATCATAAAAGAGCCTGTTCTTGTGTTCCACAGCTCCTTATTATGACCAGTAATGATATCACTTGCCTGCACACGGCAAATAATTGGGTTATTGCTTCACTTTTCAATTATGCAGTTGATATTAAGAAAAAAAGGGGATTTACGTACATGTATACGACAGTTGTCATCAACAGGAAAGGAGCCAAGCAAAGCATCATCATTCTCTATTTTCTGTAGGAACTGGTCACCAGTACTGAAGATTTCCAGTTCCATGGAGGAGGCTGGTGCACCCACAATAGTCTCCAACCTTGCCTGAACACACCACAGAAAATAGCACATAGATTTATATTTAAAAAAACAAGCATACAAACAAAAACAACTTATTTCTTACCACAAATAACATGTAGAAAATTGTTGCAATAAAGTTTTGTGGCTGCTTTAGGATAGACACAAGGAGTCTCACCTTCAGTTCGGATATAGTAAGCCCTCGGTTGAACCTCTTGATCGTCTGAGCATCAGAGAGGGTGCTTGTTATACATACATCCACAATGGGTTTGGAAACTATTGTCACCTCTGTCCCCATTTTACTGTTTCAACAAGTTGAAAGTGAAGAGCTGGAAAAGTTAAAAAAAGAAGCATGAGTTGTTTTACACTTCCTAAACATGAAATATTTAATTGGGACTGAGAAATGGATTATAACCACAATACCAACAAGTTGGAAATTAGCTTTATAACTATAATAAAATGAGAGGCCATGTTAAAATAGTAATTAAGTGTTTCTTCAACTTGTTTAAACCAGTGAAATCTGCATCAACATTTTTATTCTACATAAATAAAAAGTGATAAAAAGGGGTTTCTTTCTGAAAAAAAGAAAAACTAAATTAAAATTGTCTTTGGAGTTTTTGTCTGCCATTTTTTCAAGTTGAACATTTCACAACAAACATTAGCAGAAGAATACTTATAGAATACTATAAGTTACAAATTTGACATTTTTATATCTTTGTCTCACATTCAAAGATTACAAAAAACTCTTAAAAATATTTAATAAAACAGTTCAATAATTTACTAATTTATGATGCTACAGTTTAGTGTACTAATTCTAAATCTTTATTATTTGTCTTTTTTATGTTCTTATAAAATGGTAGAATCTACATTTTCTGATTTGTTTTTTATAGTTTAGATATTTTTTCCTGTATAAAAAATGAAATAGAAAAAACTGAAAATATATTTTTTTATATTTGAAATCATAAATAAATACGAGTAGGAAGAATTTCTGTAGTTACTGACATTTCTGGGTTTTTTACGAAATGTTTAAGCTATAACGAGATTAAAAAAAATACTTTTTAACAATTTGTTCTTTGGAGCGTATTTAGACTTTTCTATAGGAATAATTTTGATTGGCTGTTCCTAATGGCTGCTATACATGAACCCATGGCATTAAAATAAAATGATCTATTGCAATTGTTTATATTGGTGGGATTTTGTTTGTGCACGTATAACCGTAAACTCTTGCTTAAAATTGTAAAAAATAAACTTTTAATTTGTACCTGTTTTTTCACAGAAACCATAAAAATAAGTATCTAATTACCAACAGTGAAAAACGACATTAAAATGCTTTCCCCCACAGCGTTTCAGGTCTAACTTTTAAATACGTTAACGTACTAGAAGCCCATTTACTTTTGCTATGTGCTATGATAGCTCGCATTTCGCTTCGTAACGTCTGAGTTGAGTGGACTCGTTCATAATAAACAGGCAAGGGCCGTTTTAAGCTAGCTGCATGGACAGTTAGCAGGAATAGTCACGTTGAGAAACGCAAGATCGACGGTAATGGTAAACAACGTTACTTACAAATGTGGGATTTCCTCGAATCAGAAATTTGAGAAACTGGGCAATTCTTTTACGCTAATGCTTAAATATCTAATACAAATTACTATTCTTTAGAAAATAAAGCAGTCTCGTTTTATGATAATCCGTGGAATCTATAACATCAGTTCCTGTTACGCCCTGTTTAGAAAGCTTCTTCCCGCCTCTGTTAGAACGCACCAATCATTTCTGCCGTTGAAATAATCTAACCAATGGAATCACAGCAGATGACCTAAAAAGTCCTCCCATTTATTTGATTGATAGGTGATCCAGCCAATCATCATACAACTAGCACAGAGGCAGTTTGAGCGCCACATAGTGGCGCTGAATTTTAATGATTTCAACTGAAATAGTTATTTTTTCAATCGTAATTTTTGTGTGTACACCAACAAAATATATTCTAAATAATAAAAAAAAATCGTTTTCAAACCTCTTTGCAATATGTATTTAATGCAAATTAATTGCTAAATTAGAAATCGCTTTAAGTGTGTTTATTTCATAATCTAACCATTACGGATCATTAAAGCCACCCAAAACTCAAGTTAACTTAGTAAATTATAATGATGAGTTATTAATAATAGAGAACAATAAACTTTATTTATAAATTCCTGCCACAAAGTTTTTATTTAGTCAGACCCTAATATAGAACTAATTATGTTGAACAACTTCTTAGAGAATGTCAGAGAAAACATTAAAATTTAGAGTATTTTTTCTTTCATTTAATTTTTTTAAAATTAGATCCACAGCAATTCATCATAAATATAACTA
>NC_050524.1:15431757-15470066 GCF_002922805.2 Oryzias melastigma | reverse complement strand
AATAGATATATAAAACATTGGTGGGTCAGCATTAATACCCATTTTAAAATGATTTCAGCAATATGGGCCCAGAGCAAAGTAACTGAAGACTCAATGGCTCAGACTGACTATGAAGTGTAAGCTTAATCAAAAGGAAAGTATCAGGTTTGACTTTAAACCTTTCTGAACGTTTATGCTTCGCCATTTAAACGCTATTAGGACAAGTAACACCACAGTTTTGTTTTTAAAATTTGAAGTTATAAAATCTTTTAAATGTAATGAAGCTTGGCCTTTAAACTCTTTATAGAATTTAAAACGAGGTTTTGGCAGGAAGCCAGCAAAGAGACAAAAGCATTAAAAGGAGTAGGACTCTGGCTTTAGCATCATTAGCAGAGCTAATCCAATCTCGAACTAACAAATACATAAACTGGTTTTCTCTGCATCCCTCTCAGCCGGCATGACCTTGATTTTAGCAAAGCAAAGTTCCAGAATCTTGATTTATGTTTTTTTGAAATAGCAGGGAGGGGCATAAATAATGAGCATGTATAATGTTTTGAATAAGATTTATACTTATTGGGAGTATATTTGGGATTTAGAAAGTACACAGAGTCATGGCTGACCTTGGTGTGTGAGAATAATAATAATGTGACTTATATCCCATCGACATTCCATTTGATTTCATAAATTAAAATTGACCATATCAAAACACAATTGCATAATGAACTGTGTCAAATTACACTAATTTCTAAAGGGACTGCAAAAAAAAAAAAAGAAGAAAAATAAACAATTTCTGTTCTGATGATAATGTTAGTTTGCAATAATTTCCACAAATAAAACCAACTTGCCAGGACTTGTGACTCAAGACAATAAAGAAAATGAAGTGTGTAGCACATTTGTCTGACTTAAAAAAATAATATTAATGGTGCCAAATATCTTAATGATTTATTTCTAAGAGGTTTATCCTTAGACTATGAATCAGTGATGTCCATGACATCCTATTACTAATTTTCTGTGATTTCAACAAAAATCTGTTTCTGATCTCATTTTGAAAAAAAAAGTGTATGAAAATATATTTTTAAGTATATTGGGGTAAAAATTTTTTTTTACTATTTTTAAGAACCAAAGTGACATGCATACTTGTATTTATTAATATTTTATTTGAGTTTCACATCTTGATCCAGTCTGCTGAAAATTGTTTTTAAACTATTTCCAAATATTTTTGTGGCATTTTTCTCATGATGGTGGACACATATAAATAAAGGTCATCTATAAAAAATGTTTCTTTATTCAAATCGCTGTGAAGGCAAAAAAAAAAAATGCTTGTAAGTGTGATGTAGAAGCTACTACGGCAAGCCACAAGCTCAAACTTCAAATAAACGTCTACTGCTCTTAAGAAACTATGTCCTAGCAAACTATACAGTTTTTATTATTATTTTTTTATATTATTCATTTGGCTAGATACAGAATAACTATAATGAAAAGACCACTGGTAAAGCTTTTAAAATCATTAAAATTGTGGTAGGACTAGGACTTTAAACCGTCAATACTGTGTTTAAGAACCTGACATGTTCACCGCTTAAGCAGACGTGGTTGTAATTTAGTTAACATGAATACATTCGGATAATAATGCATTTTAAAAAAGAAAGAAGGTTAAAAAAAATATGCAAGAAGGTGAACTGTCGTGGTTTGGGGGTTTCGGTGTTTTGGTCGAAGGGGCGTGGCCAGAGATGGCTCGCGGCCACATTCAGGGTTCGTTGGGCTGCGGATGGAGAGGGAGGGAGCGACGGGAGGGGGAGGAGGAACCAGCGGTGGAAAAAAAAAGTTAAAGTGAAAATGGCTTCCTTGTCTTTAGAGTCCACAGAACAATCTGAGAACAGCCCAGAGGAGCCATCGGCCACAGAATCCGAGGAAGCTAAAGATCCTCTCCAGCTTTCGGAACAATTACTCCAAAGTTTTCAAAAGTCGGCTCTGAGTTTTTCCACTGACCAAGTTTCATGTCTGTGCGAGGCCCTTCTGCAGGCGGGCAATGTGGATCGCCTGTGGAGATTTCTCTCCACCATACCTCCTTCGTCCGAGCTGCTACGTGGCAACGAGACCCTGCTGAAGGCCCAGGCTCTGGTGGCCTTCCACCGGGAGGAATTCAAGGAGCTCTACGCCATCCTGGAGAGCCACGACTTCCACCCGTCTAACCATGGGTTCCTGCAGGACCTGTACCTCAAAGCCCGTTACAAGGAGGCGGAGAGGTCCCGCGGCCGCAGCCTGGGAGCGGTGGACAAGTACCGGCTGAGAAAAAAGTTCCCCCTGCCTAAAACCATCTGGGACGGAGAGGAGACGGTGTACTGCTTCAAGGAAAAGTCTCGCAACGCCCTGAAAGAGTGCTATAAGAGCAACAGGTACCCCACTCCGGACGAGAAGAAGAACCTGGCCAAGGTAACCGGACTGTCCCTCACGCAGGTCAGCAACTGGTTCAAGAACCGCAGGCAGCGGGACAGGACGCCGTCCGGAACCCACAGCAAAAGGCAAGAACACCTAAAACGTCACCCTTTTGTTTGTCTGCAAACAGGATTCATAACCGTCTGCATGCATGCATGCTCCTCGTCTGCAGCTGCTGCATGCTCCCGCAGCAACTGTGCAGAATATTAGAATGAGTTTAGGTCAGGAGCACGGCGGCCTCTTTTGACAGAAGTGCAGCTCCAGGTCTGAAACCAGGAGCGTGTTGCTTTGTTATGAAATGTGAGATCCAGAAGGCCCACGATGGCTCAAGTTTCCTGAGAGCCTGCTGCACACACAGCCACCTGCAGAGCTACAAGCATTTCACTGCCCAGGACCTTTAGAATCAAAGTTCTCCCCTAAAGCAGGGGGTGTGAGGAGGAGATAAGACAGAAGAGCTCTTATCTATGGGTTTGTGGTGGTCTTTTCGGTGAAGTTGTAGATATCAACCAAAGAAGCTGCTTTTAGAGCTCTAATGTTATTGTGCCCCTTTTGCCAGAACCCTGTATTTTACCCGGGTTGGGGACCGGCACAGGGACTCTTGTGACTACATAGTTAGGTAGTAGTGTGAAGGGTCTTTCCCAAAGGTTTTCTGTGGCAGTCCTACATCCTACCAACTGAGCCATCTATGTGTGGTGATATAAGTCGAGAGCAATTTGAAAGTTACAACAGTTTAGAAGTGAAGTTAGGAGAATTATTGAAAAAAAAAAAAAAAGAACAATTCACATTTCCTCTATTTGACAAAGACATGATGTTATTTCGGAAATAGAGTCAGAATGAATTATAAATATGTAAAAGCGTTACTTAATATTTCAACAAGCATGAACTATAAGAAAAGTTCAACATGTTCTCATAAAATAACCCTACAGTGGTTTGTTTTGATGCCTTTAAGTTACATTAAATAGTTTTATTTGGTGATAAACACTTTTCCTGACTCACAACAATCAGGTTTTTACAAAGTTCTGTTCCTCCATTCTCCAGAGTTTTGACATTACTACATATATTTTTAGTAGTTTTGCTTTTGCTGTGGATCTACTCACATTTAGAATCTCTAATAAATTAATCTCTTAAATTACAGAGTAATAATTTTCATTCACAAATGAGGCAACCCCTATTTATCCAGAGGCAGATTTGTGTCTTGCTCACCAATGCTGGATTATGGAATTAATCCTAATACAAATTTAAATTAGACAGCACAAACAAGGTAAATATACACCTCTACCACAAATGTACCCCAGATACTTAAACCACACTATTGCCAGTTGAAGGCATTCTGGTCCAAAAACACATATTTTTAAAAAACTTTTAAATATCCTGCAATTTCCATAAAGCAAAAACGTCAAATAGACTCAATCATGCTCTTTGTTATTTTGAATTAATGGATCGTCTTGGTAGGGCTTCATGGTGACCTAGTGGTTAGCACCAGGCCTGGATTCAGCTAACCTCACTAGGGTGCAGGTAGAATGTTAGGAGGAGAAACTCTAGGAGAGTTTGGGGTGTCATATCCCTCTGAGCCCCTAAAATACATAGAAAACCATGCACATTGGTTCATACATCCATATTTCTATCTTTTCCTTTGATTTATTTTATAGATCTTATGCTGAATGTTCTTTCTGACACTACTCTGAGTTCACCACGCTTGGGACAAGCAGGACAATGCTTTGAGCCCTATTGATTCTTGATTCTCCATTTACCTTTTTTTTTTTTTTTTTTAATAGTCTATATATTTGTACATCCACACATTTTCTTTTGACTTTTACTTTATTTTTTTTACTTGTAGGGATTTTTTTACGGACCATCACATTTGCATGTTCTCCATGTGGGTTTTCTTTGGACACTCTGGCTTCTTCCAACAGTCCAAAGACATACTTCATAGATTAATTGGAGATTCTAATTGTGTGTTGGCTTGCAACATACTGGTGACCTGCTTCAGTGTACCCCCCCTTCGCCCAATTGTAGCCAGGCTGACTCCAATAACCCAGTGACCCTGAAACGGATACAGCATGATCAGGAAATGGATGGTGGTGTAATGGGACGGTTTCCACTCTGACTTAACACTAACTGACAAATTTCACAGATTTGTGGCAACTAGTGGTCACTTTTTTTTTTCTTTTTCAACTCATAGAATCAACAATTTGAGTAGTTTTAGTTTGTTTGAGAAAATATATTATAAAAAACAACAGAAAATAGCTATATACCTATATCATCTTTGGATTTTTTCATGTTTTGCTTTTCTCGTTACTCCAGCGAGTCTGACGGGAACCACAGTACCGAGGACGAGGCGAGTGCGATGGATGATATTTCGGACAAACCGGAGGAGGCTCCCAGCTCCACAGCTTCCGTCATCTCCGTCTCTGCGGTTCCTTGTAACACGGGAGGCCAGATCATCCTCAACGGCTCCAGCGGCATCCTCACAGCCTCCCAGCCTTTACTCCTCAACGGAAATTCCCTCATTTCCAACGCGGGCACCGGCGTCATCATTAACGGGCTGAGCTTCTGCGACTGCCAGACGGTCACACTGAGTCCGGTTGCTACCAACTCTCCTTTAATTGTGAATGGAGCTCAGGTGATAACCAAACCTGGGGTCGGCGTGCAGCAGCCTGCAGCTTCCGCACCAGAACCACAAGCCTCATCTGTGGAGACCAAGTCAGTTGTCCTGAACGCCAACAGCGTGCCAATCTCAAACACTCCCACTATCATTTCTCCTCCTTTGCAAAACAAAACTGAAAGCCGCAACGACATGGATTTTATCGTTGCTCCGAAATCAGAGGGCACCAGCCAGACTGTATCCCCATCTTCCTCATCACTATCCCCCTCCTCACCCACTCTGCCCACTCCAACCAGTCTCCCTTCACTCATCCTCGCACAACCCCCCCAGCAACAGGAGTCCTTCACGCTCCCTGCCGGCCTATCATGTGGGGGTGTGGTCATTTCCACCTCTACCGTGCCTCAGCTAAGCCCCCCAAGTTCTGCCAGTTCTTCTGGCAACTCCACCCCTCAAGTCATTTCTTTGCCCCAGGTCGTGCCCTCCATCCAGGGAACACCTGTGTCCCATCTGGTGCAGCACTCCTCCGGAGTTCCGACATCGCAGTGTCCTCAGCTGGTCCCTGTGTCCCCCCTAACCTCCCTGCCTCTTCAGTTCCAAAGCCCCCAGACTTTAACCCCGGGAACCAGGCTGGCGCCACAGCAGCAAGATGCTTCCACAACTGTGGCGGAAAGTGCCAGAACCATTGTTTCAGTTTCGCAGCTCAACAGTAGCCACCTCCTGCAGCACGGAGAGCAAACCACTGACTTTACGCCCAGCAAAATTCAGGCTCCGCAGATCATTTCCATTTCCCCTCCTGCACAAGAAACTCCGCCCCCCCAGAGTAAAGGTAGCACCACAGCACAAATGGTCCCAGTCTCCATGCCTCAGCTGATTCCAGTCTCCTCCATCCAAAATTCAACCAGCATCTCCTTCCCGCAAGTTGTACCTACCAGTTCCAATCTCCCCATCGCCTCTAGTGGAGTCCCCTTGCAAATTCAGCCTTCAGCTACCGCCGTTAGCGGGGTCGCCCAGAACTCTGTAAGGATCAACCAGCTGAGACCCGTTCAGAACCCTCCCAGCAGCATGGCTCCTGCAGTGCAGCTCCTGAACCCTGGGATCATCCAGCTGTCCCCCACTTCCCAAGGTACACTCATATTTTTACAAATCAGTAAATCGTATTTGGGGGTTAAAGCAAATTCTTTTTTTCTTTTTTAGCTACTAGTATAGAAACTTAACACATTTTTTAAATGGGTCAGGTTTGGTTGATATTTCAGACAAATTTGTGGTACAAGGACCAAATTTTAGGATCCCCTTTTTCAGAAAAGCACATTAGCCACGAGAAAAATCCAAAATGGCAGCCATTTGTAAAGATGCCGGCCGTAAACTCAATTGTTACAAAAATATTCAATGTCTGTTTGCCCCATTCTTAACAATATGGACTATTCATGCATAAAGCTTGACAGATCTCCACACAATACTTTTATATGTATTAAATTTTGGATTTTCTTGTGGCTAATGAGCTTTTCAGAAAGAGGGAATCCTGAGGTACATCCATGCCAAATTTCAAGTTTCAATTGATGCTTTTTTTTGTCATCAACACTGTTCTTCACTGCTGCTCTTTTCATTCATCTAGGTGGTCTTCTCTTCGGGGGAAGCCCCTACCTGAGTGTCCAGCAGGGCAAGCTGATTCTGACCATCCCAGCAGGCCTTCAGCTGACCAGTGTCCCGCTGAAGCCAGTCCCAGACCCTGCACCGGTTTCTTCAAACGGAATGAGTCCATCTCTAAACCTCCCCACCCTTTCTGTTGGCCCCCAGGCTTCAGTCACCCCAGCCCTTACATCCAGTGGGCTCATGGCATCCCCTTTGAATTTCAACAACTCCTCCCCGCCCTACTGCGCCCCAGAGTCTTCGATCGGCCAAACCCCTTCCGTCCTCTCCCCACAGCCGCTGGACCAGTCGGCAAATGTACTGACTCCAGAGAGCATGCTCACCCTCAGTCCCATGTACAGTGGAGTCACTTCAAACGTCCAGCTGTCCCAGCCGGCTTGGAGCCCCGTGCCGCTCTCCACCTCGGCGAGTCTCGCCATGTTTGACGTTCGTGGCAAGGGGGACTTACCCGTGGACCCGGCTTTGTTGGGTCTCACTGGGGGGGAGTCGCTGCTTCTGGGAAGCCCGACCCCGGAGCAAGACGGAGAAGCCAGCTCACCACTGGGAAATCCAGAAGACGGGGACTCCAAGATCCTTACTCAACTCCAGTCTGTCCCTGTGGATGATGAACTGGGTTTGTAGTCTGTTTACAAAGGCTAAGAACAAAATTACACTATTTTGACAAACCCATTATTCTTTGAATATGCCCAGCAAAGAACATCTTTTACACCCCGACGGGCAGAATTATTGGTAAAGTTCAGCAGCAGCTTCCCCATGGGAGTATCCGCTCATCTTTCATAGGATTTTTGGGGTTCTATTCATTCATTTTTAAGATAAAGACCGGGGAGCTTCCTTCTTTTTGAGGATTTGGGGGTAAACGTACACACACCACGACTGATTTTTTTTTTTTTGAGCAGGTAGAGCCATGTCTCCACCATAAAAGGCTGACAAAAGTCTTCAACCAGTTGCAGAGCTGGTTTGGAGCATCACGTGACTCCAACAACACTCCTTTAGAAGACAATTAGCAACCATTTAGTCGACAGAAGACGTGGACTTGTGAAACCATATTATCTCAGTTCAAAGGCTACACAGCAGTATTTTCTGATTTCATGTAAGTTACTGAAGATTTCTTGAATGGTGTCTTTTATGGTAAAGGAGGAAGTACAAGAAAAAAAAACAGGAAAATAAAGGGTTATCGTCGTTTTCAAACTATGCAATGCTAACGTAGCTTCTTATAGGACACTATATGGAATTGCGGCTGGTAAAACAGCTAGGACACTTGGGAGATGAAGAGGAGCTTTTAAAAAAAAAAAATGGAGCATTTACAGTGCATTACACTAAAACATTTGCTGTGATCCCACAAAGTGATATCCCAAATCTCAGTATGTTGATGCTGATAAGTGCCTTATTTTAAACTTTTATTGATGGTCTATTAAAATGTTTATATATATATATATATATTTCTACAGAAAAAAAAATCAAGTAAATTCTATAGCTAACCAAATTCCCGAACTCACTTCATAGACTTTTGTTGAATTTATGTGTGTGGTCCCCACGGATCATGTATTTGTCGCCCGATGTGTCAATGTTTTTGTATATTTTGCACATTTTATTTCCACTATGTTTACGCTATGATGCCGTGTTGCTATGACTACGGTTCAACTCGCATGCTTTTAAAATTTCAAATATTTTCTTTTAAAGGTGGAAAAAAAAGAAAATGAATTGTTAAAAGCCCAAAATGTGAGTTTGTTGCCGTCATAACACAGGTAGTGGTCAAATCTTTGGCTATTTATGGTACACAAATAGACAGCTGAGTGTCTTATCTAGATACAGTAAAGGCCTGCATGTGTTTGTTTTTGTTTTACAATTTTTTCTCTTTTTCCTGTATTCTATTTAAAGTATGTACTGTTTTTGTGTTGTTTTTTTTTTTTTTTTACCGTTTTGTATGAAAATGAGTTATTTTGCAGGATGGAAAACCTCATGTTCCCTAAGTTTTACCATTTCAAGCTGAAGTTACCAAAACCTGTCATGGGTCAACATTTTTACATAGGTCACATCATTTTAATGACTTTGGAAAAAAATGCTCCCACCTCAAACTGACTTTAAGGTCATTTAGCTTTAGATGGCAATAAATCCATCTATCTTTACCAAAGCTTGTTAGCTTAAACCCGGTGAAGGTCCTACCTGCCTTCTGGAGCTGGATACGTTTTTATACTCTTTGAAACATATGACTCCAGACCTAACCAAAGATATTTGTACGTTGAATTATTTCTAAAAGGGATCATTTGTGTGTTGTTCAAATTTGTCCTCTCTTTATTTTTGTTCAAATATGTTTTATTTTTTTATATTACATGATATTCTAATAAACTCAATTTACAAAAATATGGTGCTTTTTTCTGTCTTTGTATATCTCCATCTAGAGCTGCTTATTTTTTGTGACACGCATTTCTTTGTCATGGTATTTTGCTTCTAATTTGACAGAGAAATTTTTTATTCAAATGTGTTTGTGTCTGACACTGTGAAACCTTCATGCGCTTTAGGAAAGGTGAAGGTGTTCAAGCACGTGTTTAGACAGGGATATATGGTGTTTTTCTAACCCTGATGGTCTCAGGTTACCTGTGTTAGGCTATGATAATGAGTAATGTTCAGGATGCATACAGGTTCAGAGAGCTGTTGAGCATCTATTATGCTCTGCAGGGGCTTCAGACAACACCAGACCTTGATCCCAGAGCGATGATCTTCACACCAGAACAGGTCATTTGTGTTTGCGAGGTCCTTCTGCAGTCTGGGTGCATCGATCGGCTGGCTGGCTTCCTCCGCACTCTTCCTCCCTCTTCCTCCCCCTCCTCCTCTTCAGGCCTTGAGGAGCTGGAGAGTGTCTTGAAGGCCAAGGCTGCCGTGGCCTTCCACCACGGGCGTTTCTCAGAGCTCTACGCTTTGCTTGAGAGCTTTCGCTTCTCGTCGAGCAGCCACTGGTTCTTGCAGCAGCTCTGGCTGAGAGCCCACTACATCGAGGCCGAAAGCCAGAGGGGCCGGCCCCTGGGAGCTGTGGGGAAGTATCGAGTAAGGAGAAAGTTTCCTCTCCCGCAAACCATCTGGGATGGGGAGGAAACGATTTACTGCTTTAAGGTAGGAAATCTCAGTTTCAGGTTTCAGGCACCATCTCATCTATAGCTTACACACGCATTTCTGGAGCCCAAATACTTAGTTTTAGTAATACTTTTATGTGTTTACTTTGAAGGCTGTAAAAGTTAAAAGATGTTAGAAAAATATCATTTGAATTATTTAGTTCATCATTTACAACAAACATTATCCAGGAAGTTGGTATAATTGAAGTGTTTGATAATTCAGTTTTCTGTCTTTGATCTATGGATTACAAAAGATTTATTTATAGTATCCATGTAAAGATAGAGTTTTGGAAGTTTGTTCATTTTACACGGAGATAAAGTAAATTATATTAGATAATTTGAGAAGTTAAATTGGTTTAAAATTAAACAAAGACCTCAAGTCTCTCCTCAAATCTTATGTCATGCATTCCTGAATAGCTTTTAACTTTGACTTTTTCCCTCTTAGTATTTGGAAGCAAATCTGCAAACAAGTGTCTCCCCAGACCTTCTGTACAGCACTATAGTCTCCTACTGGCATAAAACCAGATATAGTGAGCACAGTTGAGATTACCTCCTTTTGGAAAATACTTGATGATAGAAAAAAAGGGGAAAGTTAAGATAGAAAAAGTGTAGAGGACCAAAAGCAGCACCCTGAGGAACTTTTTATGTCAATTTGGGGGCACCAAGCGAACAAAAAAGAGAGGGCCCTCTGCAGTGGTTGTATTCATTTTTTCTTTTCTTTTTTAAAAATCCTTAACCAGGGTAAAATGTCAGTAACTTGTGTAATTTATTTAATTAAAAAAGGCAAAATACACAAAAATACCGCCTATGACCTTTTTCTGACCCTCTTTTTGCCTTTTGACTCATTTTCTGTCTCATCTCATTTATGTCTCTCTTTATCTTCTTTTAGAGATTATGTTCTGTTTCCTATTCTGTTTTTCCTCCTGCACACTTTTGGAAGCATATCAACAATTTTTTTTACATTTTTTATTTTTTTGCTTTCTCTTTGCTTTTCCTTTTTTCACAGCTGGTTGATTTAACTTTTTTTCCCTTTTCAAACTCTTGGGCCCAATCCAAATTCTTCCCTTCTCCCTTGCCCTACATGTATACGGAAGAGGATTAGGGCCACTGAAAAAAAAAAAAAAAGCCCATGAAAAATTCTGACTTTAAAGTCAGAATTCTGAGAAAAAAAGTCAGAATTCTGAGATTAAAGTCAGAATTCTGAGAAAAAAGTCAGAATTCTGAGGAAAAAAGTCAGAATTTTTCATGGGCTTTTTTTTTTTTCAGTAACCCCAATCCTCTTCCGTACATGTAGCCTTCCAAACAGAGCTATGGAAAAATAGAGTCTCGGAATTCAGGCGTCACTTTCGCTCGATGACATCACCAATGGTCGGCAGTTAGCTAGTGTTAGCGTGGAGCTTCCAGCACTCTAATATATATAACAACAGTGGTTTTATAACTTTAAAGAGGTCATGCTACAACAAAAAGTCCACACTTATATTTAAATGTAAAATTGTCTACTTCAGAGTGCACGCAAGTGAAGAAAAGCACTTCTCCTACGTGGAGCTGCGCGACACAGTATACCCTCACGATGGAGAACTTTGTATTCCTTCACTTGGAGGGTGGGATTATTCAAATATATACATTTTAGACACCACTCTCATTACAAATTCCCTTATAAATGAAGGTGTAAGGAGAAAGGAAGAAGCTTACTCGATGTTGACGGAATATTCCATTGCTCCTGATTCATAAGGGAGGGTGAAACACTTTCATGTGAGTGGCTTCATGCCATCGCAGTGATTTTTTTCTGTTATTAAGACAGAGTCAGATTATGATAGCCATGGAAAATGTTTTAGAGATATTTAAAGTCTTCAGCTCGGGGCCCCAAAAGTGTTGAGGGGCCCAGGCAGTCACCTCCCTTTGCCTAATGGTAGCTTCACTCCTGCTCTTTGTTGACTAGCATTTTTGTCCAAATGTAAAAAAAAAAGGTCAAATATCTTTTTCAGAGTGGTTCTAGAGTTGTTGTTTGACTTGAAACATGAATAAAAATCAGTTTATTACTGCTATTAAGTACCATAAAATATTTCAAGTGTTTTTTTTTTTGTTTATAACAACCATATTTTCTAGTTCTATAAATATTTACAAATAACTAAATAAAACCATCATGTTTAAAAATACTGAGGGAGACATTTTTAATATTGTAAACAGGAGAAATCTCGGAGTATCCTGAAGGAATGGTACAGGCATACGCCATATCCCTCCACGCGGGAGAAGAGGGAGCTCGCGGCGGCTACGGGCCTCACAGCCACGCAGGTCAGCAACTGGTTCAAGAACCGCCGGCAGAGAGAGCGGGCCACGCATGTTAGGTCGGTACCACAATGACAAATTAAATCAAACTTTATTTATGTAGCACTTTTCATATAGAATATTACACAAAGTGCTTTACACGTATATAAGAACCTCTTCCTCCGGGGATAGCCGCATAGCCAGCCAGGTGCAGCATCACAGACAGGTTCACTATCACAGTCAGCCCCGGATGTTGATTTCTGGACCTCAAATAAAGCGTTTATCAGAAAAAAAAAAAAAATACATTTGAAAACAAAAATTGAAAAAAATGTCAATTAACTATTGAAGCTCTACTAAAACAACTTATCAGATATTTAAATGACATATGACATTATCCTTTAGTTGACATTTTCTTATAAAGGAAACACCACAAACGCTTAAACAGCACCGCCCTCTTGTGGACAAACTGTGGAATTATCCACACTCAGAAAGTGCAGAGCTCATGTATGGAGTTTGGGGCCATACATATTTGAAACCCAAATAAAACATTTTGAAAAAAATATTGGTGTTTGGCCCCCCAAAAAATGTAAATGTCCAAACATTTTTGATTATTATTTTCAATTCAAATGTTCTTTTTTTTAGATTTCAAAACTCAAAATTTCACTTAATTTTTTTTTTGTTGTTTTTCAATATGAACATTTCATTTTGAAAAATTTTGGCCCCGTTGTGGCGTGTTGGGGCGGGGCTAACATGAAAGACCAATCAAAATCGATGAAGGTGGTGACTTCAGTCCAGGTGCATTCACTGACTCCTAGAACTGTGATAATTACAGTCAGAAAATGGCAGTTTAGGCTGTACTATCATAGTCTGAAGTTGTCCCAAGACGTTGCAAAAAGCAGAGTTTTATTGTGTACAAACCGTGCGTCCAAAACTTTGTTCTAACCCCTTCAAAGCACCAAAACTTTGTTCTAGCCAACGAGAGAAAAAAAACACAAATTCCATTCAAGTGGGTCTTTAAGCACCAACTTGTTCACGTAATTTATCATAATTGTAGAATTGTGTTTCAAATAAAGATTTAGTCTAGAGCCCTGAAGTGATATTTTTTCTGCATCTTTGTTGCAGTTTACCAGAAAGATTCTCCCCTGGACCTCCTCGAGAAATCCACCCGTTTTCAGCGACGTCAACTCAAGACAACTCCCGACCCCAGCTGCACCACCACACCCCTCCACCTCTTTGTCATCCACCTTTTTTCCTGCAAGAACCATTTGGAGACCACTCCAGTTTTTGACTCCTTTCTCAGCTCTGTGTTCTTTTTTTCCTTTTTGTTTTATTACTAAAATTTGACCAAACAAACAATTATCCAGGACATACACAATGAAATGATATAAAGGCTTCCATTGGATTGGACATTCCCAGTCTTCCCTGTACCGTAAACCTTTATTCACAACTGCTACACCTCTTTTGGGTCTTGTTTAACACATTCTGTATCCAGAGGCTGCATATAGTAACAGCAATTTTCAGTGTTTTTGACCTCACAGGAATGAATAAACTGATTTTTTTTCTTTGAGTTAAAAATGATCACATTTTGTTTCTAACAACATCTTTAAAGTTGTAAGTGTACAGAACGCAGCCCGGTGATCGGGATTCTCTCTGATCTGAAAGCATGCCAGATCAATTATTCACCAATGTAAGCTGCTGATGTTCACTGTTGACAGGTTAGAGACATCTGATGAGCACAGCTGCCTCATAAAAGTGCATCTTTCTTCCATTAAGAAGATAAATCTATTTAAAAAAGCTAATAAGGCTCGTTTTTCCTCCCCAAAACCAAAGGAAAAAAGTTATTATTCATTTTTAAGACTGTATCCACTTCACACATCTTTTGAGTTCAAACTCATCCACTAGATTGAGGACTATCCAGGTTATTTAGAAGTCACAGCTTCTTCTTCAATATCTCTGCATCTCTGTGGGGGCTTTATGTAGTCAAGCCTAGATACTCCGCCACAAACACAGCCATGATCTTGGTGAGGTTCTCTACTGTCGGCCGGTGCATGTTCTCCTCGGTGTCGTCCAGCGTGTGCCAGAACTGAGGGAAAGGAGTGGGGATGATGTGCAGCACAGGGACACCTGCACAGGAAGGATGAACAGAGTGAGTACAACTCATACATGCAGCTAGATGTTAAAAGAAACCACCAATGAAAAGGCCAAAACAGCTTATAATTGAACTTGATAAGAAATTTAAACTATTTTTTGCATGAATAAAAAGTACATTAATACATGGATCTATTTGTCTGCAAGTGGACGCATCAGAATGGAGCAGAGCAGGGAGCTTGTGGCCTGATGATTGTAGTTTGTATGTAACAATTACAAGTTTTTCAAACAACATTTTATCATCTGCTCCTGATTCACAACAATTAGAATAAAGAAATGCTCAGAAATGCGGTTTTGGTCTTAATTTTCTTTAAGTATGTATTCTATCATGAGAAAAATGCTCCCAGAATATGTTAAAAACACATTTTTTTTTAATCGGAGTGAGTCTTTAAATTTCAAGCATTAGAGTGAATTTAATGAAGCAGGAACTAAGAACATAAATGATATCGGTGAGTGATTTCTCTGTGTGGATAAAGCTTGAATTAAATCTGGTTTGGATGATAGGAGTGCTTGATAACTTGAATCAAAACTACATTTTCAACTACTTTTCAATGGCAAAAAGTTTGAAACTTGTTCATTAATTGCTTTATGCGGAAAGACTTCTCTAATTAGTGGAAAAAAATCCAGAAAAGAGAAATAAATTCCTGACATATAAAGGAAGTTGCTGTATTGAACTGTTAGTCATATCTATTCACATTTGAATCTAAAGGATTCCTTTCCCTCCTCCAGAATTAGCAAAAAGAAAATCATCTTTAGTTTCCTCTTCAACCACTCGCCTCTGTGAAGGAAGGGGATGTGGTCATCCTGCACAGGTCCCAGGTACACATCCTTTCTGAAGTAGGTCTGCTCCGATGGGTGAGACTTCAGGAGACCCTGTCGATGGAGCCTCTTCTCTGAGAAGCACAAGCGGGACATTTGTTGAGACGCGAGAGCTTCAACTGTCAGCTCATGTAGTTACAGCCTTTGTTTGCCTACCTGCAGCAATCAGCCGATCGAACCAGCGTGCCGTGTTGTCAAAGTGATTCGCTATTAACGGATCGGGACCACCGAGCAGGTCAAGCAGCACAAACAGGTCCTGGAGGGAGAATATAGTTGAAGCTTA
This sequence comes from Oryzias melastigma, assembly GCF_002922805.2. Classification (NCBI taxonomy): domain Eukaryota; kingdom Metazoa; phylum Chordata; class Actinopteri; order Beloniformes; family Adrianichthyidae; genus Oryzias; species Oryzias melastigma. Next base: position 15,454,780 of record NC_050524.1, on the reverse strand, counting down.
TGCATATTAGTTACAGTCACATTTTTCTAGAAATGCTAAAAAAAACTGTTTATGTTAAAGTAATGCTATTTAATTCAGTTCATTTATAAAGCTCTAAAGTACAACTGAGGTTGTCTTAAAGTGCAACAAAACTATCAAACAGAGCTTCATTATATATCAGTTAACATGATGTGTTTGTAAGTAAAACAAACAAGACATAATCATAGATTTGGGTCAAAACAGTTAGTTATATAAAGCTTACATGTCGATAAAATACCAGAAAACGAATTTAAAACGATTCACTAACTACTATGTATATGTCTACAACTGTTATGTTGGTAAGATGAATAGATTCTAACCTCACAAATGTAAAACAGAAAACAAAATCCAAAGCTTAAGATATTTAAACATTTTACTTTGTAGCAAAAAAACTAAAGAGAAATGTTATGCTTTGGTTTAAAATTGTGCAGTTTTTCCAAAGGTTAAGACAAAGAAAAGTTAAAATGGTTCCTTTGCCGCCTGAATTGAATGTTCTCACCACGGCCTGCAGCATGCTGGCGTGAACGGAGGCAGCGGGGTGGGCGCTGTTAGCCATGAGCTCGGCCAGGTGACGAGAGCCGTACAGCGAGTCTGTGTCGGTCCACTCCTCAAACGCCTCCTCGCCATCGAAGAACACCAGCTGGAGAGTGACCGGAAAGGTCTGTAATGAGAACAAGAGAGTCACGTCAGAGTGCAAACTTTTTAGACTATTGTTTTGTTGTACGCTCGAGTTGTTTTGTTGTGTGTTTTTATCTATATGTGCGCTTGATGAGTTTATCGTCACACTTATTTTAATGAACTAGAATGAAAGGTGTGGACTGACTGCATGTCGATGAGTTAAATTAAATGGAGGTGGAGTCTCAGGAGAACGATGGATTGAAGACCGACATGGAATCAATCACAGGGTTAGACAGGTACAGTCAAGTTAAATGTACAAAAGGCTGAAAGAAAGTAGGTTGAGAAGGTCTAGAACAGGGTCTGCAACCTGAGGCTCCGGATCCAAAAATGGCTCCTTTATCCCTCTATTGTTGGGAAGGAAAACACTTACAAATAAACAAATTATGGATTAATTTGCTTCAGTTAATTGAGTTTTATACTTTCAACATGTCAGAGAGCTGATCAAAATGATGAAAAAAGCTTTCATCTACTGTCAAAGTGGTTTACTATTAGAATAGGTTCAAAGATTTGTGTCTCCTGTTGTACAACAGTGTTTAGTTGCTGTTCTGAGACAAAGTTCTTCAAGTAAATAATTTTTTTTAATTGCATTTGGATTGTACACTAATGTTTGACTTGACTTTATGGCATTTTATTGCAAGTAAATCTGCTGCAGGGGGAGGATTTTATTTGACACAGAATGAAAAATATATAAAATGATTATATATATATGTGTGTAATAAATGAATTATTGTAATATTTAAAAGCTACATCTTAAAAAAAATAAAGGATTAATGGCCACAGAAACATAAAAAAATGTATATTTCTAACCAGTGAGGTGAACTTTCAAGCTCTTGCTGAGTTTTGGGTGGTGTCAAAATGAATCATTTTATTCTAAAGGACTTTTAACTTTGTGTATTTATATTTTAGAAGTATATGAGATTTCTGATTCAAATGTTACCATTAATTTTCCATAGAAACAATGGATGTGAAGTTACCTCCTCTTTTCCAAACAACTTGATGATTTCCAGATACTTACAGGAAGAGGTTGTGATACCTGACGGATTACTCCGAGTAACTTTGTAAGCTTTTTTTGCACTTTTTTAAAGCTGTATCTAATTCAAGCTGCACGCCATCAGTTATTTTTTGCTGCTGTGTTTCCACAGTGAGTAAAATAAAGCCTCTAGAGATAGCATTATATTCAGATGACTGCTGCTCTCAAACTGGGAGCTGGAGTCAGCTTTTTCTGTACGGATACTGCAGCGTCTGCAGGAACGCAATAAAGAGTGTAAGCAGGACAGAAGACTCTTGTCAGCATCTCACATCTTTATACGCCACTGGAGCATAAACAGGAGCAAAAATGTCAGCTCCACTTTGTCTTCCACTGGCATTCTGATGCGGCAAACTTTTAGAATAGAATAAAAAAAAATAACAAAAAACATACCTGATGTTTAAACAATTTAAGCTGTGCATCCAGAGAGGTGGCGAGCTCCAGGATCATGGCACACGGCACTGCAGAGTCACTCGCCCCAAGAAAGACTATCTCAGGGGCCCGTGGGTCTCTGGGCAGAACTTTGGAGTCGTAGTGGCAGGCCAGGAGGAGCTTCCGTGGAACCATGGGATCCAGAGTTGCAACAATGTTGGTGAAAGTGACCTGACCACGAGGGGTCGGGGACTGGAAGGAGTCCAGCTCTACCGACCAGCCAGCAGACAGTGAAGACAGGGAGGAGGTGATGTGCTGAATCAGAGGAGATGATGAAATAGTTATGGAAGTGTTTATGCGTTTGTGTGAATATGTGCACACACCTGCTGCACAGCCAGGCTGCCTCGTGTACCCGGAAGCCGCTCTATCAGGATGGGACGCAGATGAGCTTCAAACAAGCGTGTGCCGTCCACCTGAGAGGCCAGATGGCGGATTTGAGCTGGATGGCATTTACTGGGCTTGTGCGACAGCTGGATATGAGAAAAAAACATTTACACAAGAAAAGAGTTATTCCAAAGTTAGAATAAGCAGCTTCCTTTAAGATTGAAAGTGAATTCTGTCACTTTTTTCTTTATTTGTTCAGATGGTAAACAACAACACATGCATAATAACATGTTTTGTGTCAGCTTGACTGTGCAAAATTTAGAAAACAAAAGATAAAGACTAATTTTAATAACTTTTTCTCAATTCCCTGCATGTTTTCTCTCTGGATCAGCACAATCTAATTTGTGTATGCAGAATAAAAGACAGATTATACACATGTCATGCATGCAGTGAAATTGTTTTAATTACTGCTATATTCTGTTTGATTTACAGCCAAGTTCTATTGAGGTTGACAGGTTTTTCCCCACTCTTACCCGGTCTTTGGTCAGATCTGTATGCGGCACACGGTCCCCGCTTCTGCTGTCAGCCACGCTGGACAGGTAGAACCCCAGCACCAGGGACAGCACCAGAACACCGAGGAGGCAGAGCAGCAGGACCCGAGCTCGAGGCTGACGAACTCGGTCGCAGCCGGGAAGCGAGCCGCCCCCATTGCTCTGCTGCAGAGCCTTGTATCGACGAGTGGTTCTGGACATGGCAGCAGCGGGCAGAGAGTCCCTCGGTCCCGATAACAGCTACGTGTCCAACGGAGCAACGTGGGAGGAAATTTCACACAGGAAGGGGTCGACATGCAGCGGCGTGACACCCCCAGCAGCAGCAGCCTGACGCGCTGCTTTAACACCCAGATCCATCGTTAGCCTCCGGGAGCATTTCTGCTGCTGCTGAACACAAATACACGATTCACTTTAAATTTTAGCCAATAAATCGTTGACGACCACTAACTCATTTTTTTTGTTTCGGCGTTAAATCTATACAAAATAGATGTAAGCTAACTACAAAAAAGCTTCGATGACGTTTTGTAATCTTAACTTTTCTCAAAACAACTCTTTTAAATGTTTAGAAGACGATTTAACACGGGATACATCTTCTTCGGTATTTCTTCAGTGGCTGAACACAACTCCAGCAGCGCATGACTGCCACCTCACGGCGAGGAGAGGTACAGCTGCAAAACAATATGAAAATAAAATGAATAAAAACTTAAGTAATATAAAAAAAACTTTCGATTGAAAAAGAAAATAAATAAATAAAATTATCGATACTTAAAATTATTATTTTATAAAAGTTATCGTACAAAAATGGAAAAAAAAAATCAAATGTTAAATGTTATTTTGTACAGTATTTCCAGTATCAAACGCAAAATAACTATCAGTAAAATACTGAATATAACTTGACAAAAAAAGAAAAGAAAAACATATTATGAAAGAAGGAACGACCCACTTTTCAGTCCCGCCCATAGACTTAATATATATTATCGTCCCGCCAGATTGAAAACCCGGAAATACAAGCGACCCACTGCTCTGATTGGTTTAAAAATCAATTACTGTACTTGTGATAGGTCTAAACTTACGTCAATCTTATGTTTCTTCTTCTGTTTCTTCTTCTTTCCTTACAAATGTAAGCATAGCGCGGGTTTCAGCCATCATTCGCGGCTTCTCCTGCAACTCTGTGGGGAGTTTGCGCCATTCTGCACTTTTATTTTCTGTCTGAAAGTTAATTTTGTTGCTTTCTTAGTATAAAATAATATCTTTGTCCGGCATGATGTACGTGATCAAGCGAGGTGAGTAAAGCTGCTAGTAAGAATGAAACGTAGGATTGTTCTGCTTTTATTAGAATAGTTGCTTATTGAGTTTATTTGATTTTAAGTATTTTTAATTACACATAAGACCTCCACACATATATGAATTGGTAAAGGGATATTTGCTGGTATACAAATGGACAGGTTGTTGCTAGCTAACTGACTTCTCTACTCTTTGATTTAATATGTTAGCTTCATATTAAGTTTCTTTGTTGTCCAGAAGTTTTACCACACAGAACATCACCACACATAAACAAGTTGGTAAATTGATTTAAGCTGTTATATAGATGCACAGATTGCTCCTAGCTAACTGACTCCTCTAACTATTTGATTTAATATGTTAGCTTTGTTGGTTAAAACACTTATTGCTTATATATGCAGTATATTATTTAGCCAAGGACAAGTCAATGCAAACTTTAAAAATAGCTTGGTGTTTTCGTATACGTTTATGGACTCCATTGTAGGTCTTTGTCACTGGTGGCGCCAAAAGAATTAAAGGGGGCGTTGGAGAGTCCTCTTCCGGTTGAACGCCTGCTGGTTCTTTATCCGACGTTTTATGTTTGAAATCTCCTTTGTGTCTGTAGTTTTTAATAAACGTATTGACGGGTCAGGGCTCAGAGGCGGTGTGGCAGCTATAAAACAGGCGGCGTCAGAGCAAGTTTTATAATTGTTTTGAGCGCGCAAAGTCTTTTGAAAAAATCTGTATCAGGCTAACCTGTTCGACCGCATTACGACTGTATTACTCCGCGAAGAAAAGTGTTCCAACGCGTCAATTGAGTTGCTAGTTCTGATAGAAGTCAGCAGCATACGACATATAAATTTAAAAAGGAGGGGACATTGTTTTCTGATGGGATTTGGGTTATTAAATGGATTGAAGAAAAAAATACTCAAAGTTTGACTTGTGGCGCATTTAAATTATTTGGCTTTTAAAAATAGTTTTAACTTTGTAATTACCCCGCCCACCTTCCTTTTTAAATTATTAATCCTATTATTTGACAAATATATTATAACAGCAGGGCTTAAATGCTTTATATATTTGCCTTTAAAACAATCCATGTTGGGAAAACTTAATTATATGGCATACCTTCACTGGCTTAGTTTTATTTGTGTTTGAAGTGTTTGTTTTATTGTCTGTGCAAACTGAAGAAGCCATTGGCATAATATGTCATTCAGGTTCACAGACTCTGGAAATTTAACAGAATTTTTTATCGTTTACTGATGTTTCAATTTGAGTTTTTTGTTTCTTCCAGATGGGCGCCAGGAGCGCGTCATGTTTGACAAAATCACCTCTCGCATCCAGAAGCTGTGCTATGGCTTGAACTCTGAGTTTGTAGATCCAGCTCAGATCACAATGAAAGTGATCCAGGGTTTGTACAGTGGCGTGACCACTGTGGAGCTCGATACTCTGGCTGCTGAGATCGCAGCCACCCTGACGACTAAATACCCCGACTACGCCATCCTCGCCGCGCGGATCGCCGTCTCCAACTTGCACAAGGAGACGAAGAAAGTGTTCAGCGAGGTGATGGAAGATCTGTACAACTACGTCAACCCCCTGAACAAACGCCACTCCCCGATGATCTCCAAGGAGACTCTCGACATTGTTCTGGAGAACAAAGATCGCCTTAACTCGGCCATCATCTTCGACAGAGATTTCTCCTACAACTTCTTCGGCTTCAAGACGCTGGAGCGCTCCTACCTCTTGAAGATAAACGGTAAAGTGGCGGAGCGCCCGCAGCACATGCTCATGAGAGTGGCAGTTGGGATCCACGGGAGGAACATAGATGCAGCGATCGAGACCTACAACCTCCTGTCAGAGAAGTGGTTCACTCACGCCTCCCCAACGCTTTTCAACGCCGGCACCAACCGGCCGCAGCTGTCCAGCTGCTTCCTGCTCGCCATGAAGGACGACAGCATCGAGGGGATCTATGACACCCTGAAGCAGTGCGCCCTCATCTCCAAATCTGCAGGGGGGATCGGCGTGGCGGTCAGCTGCATCAGATCAACCGGGAGCTACATTGCCGGCACCAACGGGAACTCAAACGGACTGGTCCCCATGCTGAGAGTCTACAACAACACCGCGCGATACGTCGATCAGGGGGGAAACAAGAGGCCGGGCGCCTTCGCCATGTACCTGGAGCCCTGGCACTACGACGTGTTTGACTTCCTGGAGCTGAAGAAGAACACCGGAAAAGAAGAGCAGAGAGCCAGAGATCTCTTCTACGCCCTGTGGATTCCTGACCTGTTCATGAAGAGAGTGGAGAGCAACCAGGACTGGTCCCTCATGTGCCCGAATGAGTGTCCCGGTCTGGATGAGTGCTGGGGGGAGGAGTTTGAGAAGCTATACACTAAATACGAGAAGGAGGGGAGGGTGAAGCGTGTGGTGAAAGCCCAGCAGCTGTGGTACGCCGTCATCGAGTCCCAGACGGAAACCGGAACGCCCTACATGTTGTACAAAGACGCCTGCAACAGGAAGAGCAACCAGCAGAACCTGGGCACCATCAAATGCAGCAACCTCTGCACGGAAATCGTGGAGTACACCAGCAAAGATGAGGTGGCGGTCTGCAATCTGGCCTCCATCGCACTCAACATGTATGTCACTCCGGAGCGGACTTTTGACTTTAAAAAACTAGCGTCCGTCACTAAAGTAATTGTCAAAAACCTGAACAAGATCATCGAGATCAACTACTACCCCATCATTGAAGCAGAGAGGTCCAACAAGCGCCACAGGCCGATAGGAATCGGCGTCCAAGGACTAGCAGACGCCTTCATCCTAATGCGTTACCCCTTTGAAAGTCCGGAGGCGCAGCTACTGAACATCCAGATCTTCGAAACTATCTACTACGCCGCCCTGGAGGCCAGCTGCGAGCTGGCGGCCGAGCTGGGAGCATACGAGACGTACGAGGGCTCCCCCGTCAGCAAGGGCATCCTCCAGTACGACATGTGGGAGAAGACGCCGACCGATCTGTGGGACTGGAAGCTGCTGAAGGAGAAGATCGCCAAACACGGCGTGAGGAACAGCCTGCTGCTCGCCCCCATGCCCACGGCCTCCACCGCTCAGATCCTGGGCAACAACGAGTCCATCGAAGCCTACACCAGCAACATCTACACCCGCAGGGTCCTGTCCGGGGAGTTCCAGATCGTCAACCCGCATCTGCTGAAAGATCTGACGGAGAGGGGGCTGTGGAGCGAGGAGATGAAGAACAAGCTGATCGCCAACAACGGATCCATTCAGGTGAAACATCCGTTTGAAAATGTTTCAGGTTTTTGTCTTCATTTAAAAGACAAAGATGTTTATGAGGATTTTTTTTAATTTCAGGATATCGCTGAGATTCCAAACGACCTGAAGCAGCTGTACAAAACCGTGTGGGAGATCTCTCAGAAAACTGTGCTGAAGATGGCTGCCGACCGCGGCGCCTTCATCGACCAAAGCCAGTCTCTGAACATCCACATCGCAGAGCCCAACTACGGCAAACTGACCAGCATGCACTTCTTCGGCTGGAAGCAGGTAAGCAGCAGCAGCAGCAGGTCGAGCTACAAGCAAAGGCTCAAATAAATAAACTCCTCTTTTTCACTTAGGGTCTGAAGACGGGAATGTATTATCTGAGGACGAAGCCGGCCGCCAACCCCATCCAGTTCACCCTGAACAAGGAGAAGCTGAAGGAGGACCAGCCCAGCAAAACGGCAGAGCAGGACACTAAAGAGAGGAACGCGGCGGCCATGGTGTGCTCTCTGGAGAACAGAGACGAGTGTCTCATGTGTGGATCCTGAAGCCTCAACGCTGCTGTAGAATAAATCAGTTTTAGAAAATGTTATTTCCACTTGTCAAGTGGAAGAAGTTGATAAGGAAATTGTTAAACTGCAAAGAATAAAATAATTTTGTTATGAAAAATGTGTTTTTGAAATTCTTGTGCTGTAAGAAATGGAGAAATTATGTAGATGAATAGTTTTAGCGCAGGGATGTCAAAACCCCACACACACCTTAGGTCACGGGAAAACACAAAATTCACTCTAAAACTACATTTTTAAAACTTAAAAATGGTAACTTTTTAACATAATTATGAACATTACCTGCAATCATGCTAGTGTGAATGCTGTGAGCTGAATTTGGCTGCCTAAGATGCTGAAATTGATGGCTAAAAGAATCCGATAGCCACTTAAATATTAGCTAAATGCCTGATTAGCCTAAAAAATGGAAAAAAAAGCTTAAATTAGCCAAAACTGCTAGCATGTAGCTGCAATATTAGCTAAGCTCCAAAAAAAAGCCTAAAAAATCTTAATAAATGGCAAAATAATCCAAAAAGCAGAATGCCAGTTTTTAAAACTATAAAACTAACTTTTTAACATAATTATAAATAAAAGGCAGGAATACATTTAAATTAAACCTTAAATAACTTTACTCTTCATAAAGATATATTTTGTAAAACATATACAAGTTAGAAGTAAGCACAGGATAACGTCAAAATAAAATATAATGATCTGGAAGGTCGGATATAATTATCCGGACTTTGACACGTCTTTTTTAGATGGTTTTATAAATGTTGCAGATTAAACTAGAAGCTGTTCTACTTCATTCCAAATTTACAAAATTCAACTTTTTCAGCTGCTTTTGATTTTTTTCAACCTGGAATTAAAGCCCCAGTTAAACCAAAACCTTTTTTATATTTTAGATCAAAGGCACACAATTCATTAAATTGTTTAATATTTTTTTCTTAAAAAATAATGAAAACACAATTTACACTTTAAAATGTACATGTTATTACAACCCAGAGAACTGAAAATGTTTCATCTTTTACTTCGTCTGGCCCAACCACAAGCAGTTTGAGGCAGAGAAAACGAGTAGGAATACAGTTTGTACATGGATCAGAGGTAAAACAGCATATAAAACACAGTACCCTCATGTCTTCACTACTGTTTGCAACAGTGACTGTGTCAAAAAATAAATTATAAAAAATAGTTGACATTTAAAATAAAAAAAAAACAGAAATACAGTATGACTGATAACTCCTTACTGATTTGTTCAATGTGTTGTACAGTTTAAATAGCTTAAAATTATACATAAATGATTTATATAAAAAGGACACCGCACCCTTTTACAGAGGAACACCAACAGAATAAGACGTAGAATCACAGCTGCACCTGTGGAGCTGAGGGTGGAGGGACCTACAGGTGGTCACGATGGAAAAACGTTTTTGTTGAGGAGATGATCGTTGTTAGCGCAAGAATATTAGCACATCTATAAAGCAAAACCTGCAGATTAGTGGTGTATAAGTGGAAACAACAGTCCAGTTTTAATATGCAATACAAAAAAAAAAAGAAGTGTGCGCCCTCTAGTGTGAGTAAAGGGAACTGTTTGTGAGAGAAAAAAGAAATGTTCACAGCATTTGCTCTGTTAATGGAACAAAAGAGAATTATTTGAAGAAGTTTGACCTAAATGGGGAATTAAAGATTATCAAACTAAGGTACTTCTGGTTTTGGTAAATAAAAGCAACTTTGAAGCAGCAACTTTGCAAAAATCGTAAAAAAATTGTCTTTACTGCTTCATTCTCTTTGTTCACTGTTTAGTTGTGTCAATAACAGCATCTTGAGGGACCTGAGCAGGATGGACAATTGCAATCAAACAGCTTATAAAACAGTGGAGAACTGAAGAGATGAATGATTGTGTTACAAATATATATATATATATCTTAGCCACTGAAGAGAAGTGACGTCCAGGAAGTACCAGCATCCAAAATACATACACTTTTGTTTCTGTAGTAAAACCCACTAAACAATATTGAGTAAGATAGCTGTATAAATAGTGTTTGGGTTCATCCTACACACACACACTCACATAGGTTCTGGTATTGATCCTCACCGTTCACTGAGTTTACTGTGCAGTAAATGCATCCTGTAGGAGAAGTTAGTGGTCCCAGTTTTGTTTACCGTTTGACATTTTGAGAATTACACTCCTGTCATTTCATATAATTTTAATAGAGCATTGAAGCTGGTTTCATACCTTAACTGAAACATTTAACGGAGGAGCTTTACTGAATTCGACGGTGGTTTTACCGTCTGGATTGGTTTAATATTGACAAAATACTTTGTTAAGCCAAACAGCTAACTAGCTGTTCTTTGTCTTTCCTCCTAATACGGCAACAGCGTTTAGAAACTACTTCCGATTATTCCTACAAAATTCACAAAAAGAAAATTACTCATGTTTCCGCCACAAAAAATGGAAATATTACTTGGCAGGTTCAACTATAAATGTTTTTTGTATTTATCTGAAGATTTAAGACTCGAGTAGATTTAACCACCAGCGTGATAGTATAAGATTTAAATGCTTTAAATAGAACTATTTTCAATATGTAAACAAATAAAAGGGTAAACACTTGAGTTAGTGTTGCTCTGACTGTAACCCTCAATTTAACATGATTTCTGCTTCTTGCAAAAGCTTAGTCAAGTAAAAATGTTCTAATTAACTTTCTCAGTAAAATTATTATAATTATGCAATATTTAAAGGATAATTGTAGATGAAACTTTCCAATGTGCAAATTCTCAAAATGTCAACACTGTTGCCTCATTCGTACACAGCCGTGGACGGGAGATTGAAAAAAAAATGTTGACCTCAAGTTAGCATTTTGTGCACACAAGTTAGCATTTTGTGTGTATAAGTTAGCATTTTGTGCACACAAGTTAGCATTTTGTGTGGACAAGTTAGCATTTTGTGTGGACAAGTTAGCATTCTGTGTGGATACGTTAGCATTCTGTGTGGATACGTTAGCATTCTGTGTGGACAAGCGAGGATTCTGTGTGTATAAGTTAGCATTTTGTGCACACAAAATATACAAATTTTGCACACAAATTGTTAATTTGTGAGCACAGAAAGCTTACTTGAGTGCACAAGATAGTAACTTCAGTGCGCAAAATGCTAACTTGCGTGCAAAAAATGCTAACTTTTGCACACAAATACAAATATGTGTGAACAAAATGCTAACTTGTGTGCACAAGATACTAATTTGCACACAAAATGCTAACTCGCATACACAATAAGCTAACTTGTGCATTCAAAATATAAAATTTGTGCACACAAAACACTAACTTCTGAAAAGGGAGACTTGAGAGCACAGAACGCTAACTTGTGCACACTAGATACTAGTTTTGGCACATGAGACGTTAAATTGTGTACCCAAAATGCTAACTTGTGCACACAAAATGCTCATTTCTGTGAACAAAACACTAATATCCAATAGGTGGTAACTTGTGTGAACGAGATTGTAACTTCTTTGCACAAAATGCTAACCTGTGTGCACAAAATACAAATAACATGCTAATGTGTGGCCACAAAATGCTAATTTGAGAGAATAACTTATAACGTCACGTCCAGGGCTCTGTACTTTTGCTTTAACATCTGGAGGTACAATTATATTCCAGAACACTTGGATTCTGGGTGATGACATCATCATCAACACTGGGACCAAAAACCTACAGTGGAATGGATGATATGATCAAATCTCTGAGCTTTTAGTCATCAGTCTGATCAGTGACTGCAGCTCCAATACAGTAAATGGGTTTGTGTTTCTGCCTTACTCCACACACTCCTCACTCAAACGCTAACACAGCCACTCACACCAAAATAATGAAATGCATCTTCCTTTGATGCCATCTTTCTGCTGAGCTTTGCACTGTCTCACCTCTTCAGTACAAAGCTGGAGTTCATTTCAATGTAAGAACACTCATACAGAATTGTACCACACAAGCTTCGCTCTACAGCCCCACATCTGCAGAGTTTTTTTTTTCTTTTTTAGTGCATTCTGGGAGATGAAGTCTGTGTTTTTTCCTCTTCTTTTTTGGCTGATTCGCTGCAGGAACAGTATTAGGCCTCTCCAGGTGATGTAGTTTTTTCTTTAAAACAGTCAGGATCTCCTCTTGTTCACTCCTCCCGCATAGTAGCACACTTATTTTTTTATATTACAAGTTCATGAGACGTCTTCAGTTAATGAAGTAAAAGAGATCTCTGCTGAGACGTTCTGGCGCTGCAATAAAAAAAATCCTCGTCTCTGGTTTAAGGCAGTCCACTGGAAGCGAAAAGACTTGACATCAATGTGTTCTCTGCTGGCCCTGTGAGTGCAAGTAATCATGGGAACTAAAAAGCATATTTTTGTCCCACTGGGTCTCCCCTCTTCAGCCCGAGTCTGGCAGCGTGAACCTTCACTCCCTCTGTGAGCGGCTCTCGGGCGTTACACAGGAAGCCTCCTGATCACTTCCTGTCCTGCTGATGTTGGTAAAAAGCATGTTGAACTTGCGCAGCTGCTCGCTGGCAGACTGGCTCTCCTCTTGTAAGCGCTGGTTATTTTCCCTCAGGTTAGCCATCTCTGCAAGCAGAACGACTTTATCCTGCTTCTCCTGGTGAGAAAGGAGAACCATACGAATGTTTATTACCTCTCCTTAATTATTTGAACACATTTGTCTTTTAAAGTTAAAAAATGAATGTTTACCTTCTCCAGATCATTGTTCAGCTGTTTCAGCATCACTTCCAGCTGGTTTAATCGCCCTGACAAGTCGTTGGATACTTCATCGCTGCACACACAAGTGGTACAAGTTCATTTAACTTCATTAAATAACCAAATACTCTAAACGGCAGAAAACACAGCAACTGAAAACCTGTTTCACTCTCCAGGTGTCTCATGTTAGGAGGTTAATAATAACTTTTCCTAATTCTCTTAATACTCACTACTCAGTGCAGTTTATGGGGTGTTTACTATTATTTTGTAGCTGTGTTTGAATCTACAATTTCAAAACCTTGTGCCCTGAAAATTTCCCAGAAGTCTCTGTGAAAAACCAGCGTGCATCACAGCAGGCAACAAAAATGGCGCAAAAATATTGGAGCTATCCAGCCGTACAGTTTTGAGCCAGATGCCAGCTCAAGCAAGGAAAAAGAAGACTATAATGGATCCATTTGTCTGTAAGTGGAACAGAATGAACCACATTTCAGATATTTTAAAATAGAATTGTTTTAACTGCTCCTAATTCACCACATGTTGAATAAAGAATTACAGTCTTAATCTTAAATTCTTTACATATGTTCTCAATTGTGAGAGAAACGCTACAATGCTACAATAACCTAGTTTTCATTGGAGTGGGTCTTTAAGAAGTTTTGCAACTTCACCAATCTACCACTAGGTGTCAGTAGTGACAGCAAAGGAAAGATATCTCAGCTTCTTCCCAGTTAAATCAGTTAGCTTGGGTTTTAAACTGTGTAGAAGATTGACCTGCTGAAGGTTGGGGTGGTCCGCGGCGTCTGAGGAGTCTGAAACTGGACTGGGCTGGCGACCGGCCTCGTCTCTGGACTCACAACTTGTGGCTCGACCAGCGAAAAGAGGGAAACGGCTCTTTGTGCTGCAGAGAGGACAGATTGACATGTTTTACAGGCTGCATGAAAGAGTCATTTTACTGTAGCGTTCCTCTGGGTATAAGACACAAAGAGCGTGCTCGGGTAGGAGCAGGTCGGCCACAGATCAAGTGTTTTTCTCTTGTGGGTTCTGCTTTGTGAGCAGATAACTCCAGGGACTGCAGAGACCCAGAAAAGAAGTTGGGAAACTGAGCTGCAGAGGAACCTCCATTTCTTTCCCATGAGTCTAGTGTTACGGATATATAAAGAAAAAACAGACTATAATAAACTCTAATCCTCACCTTCGTAGGCTTTAGCAGCATTGACTAGACTGGACCACTCAAGTCCACAAGCAGTGTCAGGGAGGGGCATCAACCCGGGATCGAGCCTCCTCAAGGGGGGGAGTTTATCCCTCATTTCTGTCAGGGACAACTCTGATGCTGAGAGAGGCACTGAGGGAGGAAGAGCCGCTTCAGTATTCGGACAAACGTGAGACGACAAGTTGCAATGCTGGCTCTGAGACTCACTCTTTTTGCCCTGAAAGTGGTTGGAGGAGACGCCGTGTTTGCGAGTGGGCAGCGTGCAGGTGAACAGCACGTCGGTGGGGGTGCTCTGGTCTTCGGAGCAGGCGAAGCTGGCGTCCCTGCGCCCGCTGCATAGCGACTCGTCTGAAAACGTGCGCTGCAAGGTGCGCCGGGGAGACTACGGGAGGAAAAGTCACACGAGTCAGAGCAGTGTTTCCTCCGCCTGCAGTCTGAAGATAAAAGCGCTGCTCACCGGGTCTCGTGCTGGTGACTCTCCGGGGTTGTCCATGATGATCAGCTTCTTTAGATCGTCCTCTATGGTGCTTTTGTATGTCCGTCTAGGAGAGCGCAGATCCCTCAGTGACGCTCTGAGCCGTGGCTGTCCGAAAACATTTTTTGAATTTGTATCGATCTGCCTGACATGACGAAAAAAAAGAAAAAAGGATTTTTTCGTTAGGCCACATGGAAACTTTTATATTTTTTATTGACATTGTGTTAATGTTTTATTTTTCTCTAAATGAGAAATGCTAATAATGTGATCACACTTGGTACATCCATAAGTCATAGGTGATCTCAGCTTCTCAGTGTCAACCGCGATTGAAAATATTTAATTATTGTTTATAAGAAAACATGTAGTTCAGTCTTACTTTTGTTTTCCACTTAAGTATTTCCTAAATTGCCAAAAGAAAAGCACCATGAATTTGCTAGAGTAATAGCAACTTGTTTATGAGATACAGCTGCAGTGCTTAATGTCCTGACCATTGAATAACATCTATTTTACTTTTGTGAAAAATCTATTAATATTCAGATAATTCTAAATTCATAATAAAAAAATACTGAAATATTGTCTGGTATTATTTTGGAATAAATCACGATGCGTATCGTATCATGACATGTGTATTGCAATACGTATTAGGGGTATGCATTGACTAGAGTCTGATGATATGTATCACGATCCACGTCTCTCGATCCGATGCATATCACAATATATCCCAAGACTGTACCAGACCAATTTTTCTTTTTTTTTTTAAAGAGTATGACTTAGAAAAAAAAACTTGAATATTAATGCACCTTTCATGTGAATAAAATGGTAAAATGTATTTTATTTAATGATCACAACATTAAGCACTGCAACTGTTTCTCATATACAAGTTGCTTTTACCTACAGATTCATAGTGCTTTTCTTTTTTTCTATAAATTAATAAATATATGTTCTCAAAGGGAACAGTAAGCATTGTCTGATTTTCACAACGAAATAATTTTTAGTATTAAAAAAAAATGAATGACTTAGCCAATAAGGTTCTAAAAGTGTGATAGACTGTCTATTTCCAACATTACTAAATGTTGGAAGCGAGTTTGTTGGTGTAGGACTCTTCAAACAGGCTCAGTGTGCTATGCTGCCAGCTAGCGGTCATGGGTTTAGGTAGTAATCATCATCATTTCTCTTCGTCCCCAGTGGGACATAAGGCCGCTACAAACTGCTTCCACCACAGCTTATCCCTAGCCCTGTGTTGTGCTTCTCCTAGGGTGAGCTGATTTTCCGCAAGTTCTGATGTTATTGTGCGGCGCCATGTTGTTCTGGGTCTCCCAGGTTTTCTCTTTCCTGGAGGCGTCCACCTTAGGGCTACTTTGGCGGTGCGATTAGGCTCCATGCGAAGGACATGCCCCAGCCACCTCATACGCCTACACTTGATGTCATCAGTAAGGCATCTGGTCTTCGTCGCTTTGAAAAAACGTATTGTATTGCCAGACTCTTGCAGATATACATCCCTACTTTATATGGATGGCCGCCGTCTAAAGACATTTACACATCGTCCACTCAGAGCTGTCAATCCGCCTTGTGGCCACCACCCCCATCTATATTGGACTGCTACCGCGCGACCTTAAAATGTGCCCGGGCGGCCACTGACCAATGTCAACTTTTAGAGAAAAACCGTCAGGCCACTGTAAAGTTTTTACTTTTTCCTCTGCAGCCACTGCAGGACGTGTAAAAATGTGACTGCCACCTCCTGATTACAATTGCCGCCACATGCCGACTTTGCAAAAAAAACTTCCATTTAGGACAATTTTATTTTGGGATATTTGACTGTAGTCTTACTTCCTGCTGTTGTCAGAGCCGGTGTCCTCCGTCTGTCGGGCGGCTGGTTTGCTCCGTCCAGACGAGGACTTGGGAGCAGAGCTGGATAAAGAGGAGGAGTTCATTTGAGCAGAGGTGGGTGTCGTTGTGGAGGCCCGGACCGGTCGTGCTTTCTCCGCCGTAGGGGTCTTGTAACCCTGCGGTGTGTAGGCCCTACAAGAACAAAGCGGTACGAGGGAAATCCCAGACATCAGCAACACAAAAACTACCTCCACCATCACTGTTAGTGAACCAACAACTTCTACATCTAAAGAACTTTAAATGATTACTTTGTTCCAAAGCAGCATCAGATCTGTCCCTGAGTTGGACATGTATAGATTTTCGCTGGCTCAAAGTGCAGTTGCAGAGTTGATGACATTTGGGGTTTAAACACAGATTGTTTTAATCCCACACAGATTGGTTAAAGCCTGCTCATGCTGGTGTGTGGGAAGCCGGCAGACATTTATGATGTGGGGGTGGGAGTAGCGTGTCTGACTCCAAGCACCGGTTTAATGACTATCTAATGTTTCACAAGGATTTGGCTAATATCCTTTCTGAACCCTTAAAAATACCTTTTTTTTTAATGGAAGATCAAAGTTATCTGAAGGGGAAATAAAGTGCTGCTTTCTCCAAAGACCTCTGACAAACTCAAGCTGCTATCTGTGGGTTTGTGGAATCCAAAACTGCAAAACTTTCCCGAAAAACAAATAAAATTTACAAAAGCAGCACCAACTTTGGGTTTTAAACTCACTCGTTAAGATAAGCCTGAACATTCGACCTCTTACCTGGGTTTGAAGGCTTCCATTTTTTCTGCGCTGGAGCCTGGAGGCGGGAATGTCTTGGTTCGGTAGTCTTTGTTCTGATTGGCCGTAGTGGGTAAGAACGGCGAGGGTTCCCGTCTCTTTGCTTCCTCTCCCCCGTTGCTCCTCCCCACGTTCAGCTCGTGGATGCTGTTGTAGGCGGCGGGGCCGAGCAGAGCCTTGTGGAAGTGGCTGCTGGACATATTCCCCTGGTGAGTGTTCTTGTAGTGCAAGGACGCGTCGATGCCGCTGTCATTGGAGCCCCCCTTGTTGAGAGGGTTCGGGTCCGGATCCGCCGGGTCCACGAGGCAACCTCCGCTCCCCCTGTCTCCACCGGCTCCTCCTTCGAACCAGCGCTCGTCGCTGTGGCTGCTGGAGGCGTTGCTGGACAGAGTGTTGCTGCTGGAGTGGCTGGAGTACTGAGACTCCCCCTGCAGAGCGCGAGAGGACGACGCACAGACTCAACAAGGAGGGTGAGGCGACAGATGAACAAACGAGGCGGGCTGATGACAAGGCTGACCTTCAAGTGTCTGTTTGGAGAGTCTTTCCCCGGGACATCCTGTCGGGTGAGCCTCCTCTGCCCCCCTCCACCACCTGGCCCTCGAGACGAGGATGTTGGGACGTGCCAGAGGGGTTCTAGTCCGAAAACACGCACACATGGGATTAAATCAAATTACACTGAACGTTCATGCTTGGCAAAGAGGATTAAATTCTTATGGCACGTTTGAAACATTGACCTCCCCCCACACAGCATGACTTTACATTCAGTCATCCTTCCCGTGCTGACTGAACATAGACACCAATCGGAGAAGTCTGACCAATAAAACATCCTCTTCCTCTATCAGAGAGGTATTATTTCTAGGGGTGTAACAATGAATCAACTTATAAAATTGGTCAATGGCCGTTACAAAATCATTAGAAACTTAAATACAATGATTTTATCTCATATATTGAGAAATTGATAATTAAAGCAACAGTTAACTGAACTTTATGAAACTAAAACGTGAATGGATTTGTCATCAATTCTTGTTTACTAGTGGACATATTTAATTTATTTAGCTAGAAATCCAAGGGATCTGGAAAACTTCACATGAACTCTCCAGTACCAGGTATTTATGTCTGAGTCACACGGGTTGAATTTTGGCCAAAGATGTCTTAAGATAGATTTTAATGTCAGTGAATCAGATTGTTCAAAACGACCCAATATAAACTATGAATCTTATGGTCAACCACAAATTATGATGTGAACTAAATTGTTGTTAAAAAGAATTGTTACATCTCTAATCCTTTCCCAAAAAATGTCTCTTAATCAACCAGCAGAATTGAAGTTGCTGGGCTCAGCATCACCTGCATGATCAGCTCACATAAACATAAATCTATATTCTCATAACTCCTTTTACTGCAAACATCTCTGATTGTATGCATACAAGTTTGAACAGTGAGGACTGGAGTGAAGTGGAGTTTCTTGGATTTTAATCTTCTAGTTTTAAACTTGTTTGTGGTCAACTCTTGCAAAAATCTCTGTTTATGTGTCAAATATTTTAGTGCCAAAACCATAATTTTTCTGTTTTAGTCCACTAATATACTGTGGGGTTTTAGGAGAACGAGGCTGCAGGATAGAGAGACGGAATACAATAGAGGAAGCTGAAGCACATCGGTGCCTCATAGGAACTTAAAACACCCACTGCTGAGTTTTATAGTCACTCTAAAGAGTCCATGAACTTCTTGAAATCTCCAGGTTCGGGAAAATGTACCGATTTTGTTGCGCTCCATTGTGCTGTCCTGGCTGGTGAAACCCGAGGAAGACTCTCCACTAGAAATGATGTCCACAGTGAGGTGAGGCTCATAAGACAGCAGGGGGCGATGTACTGCTCCAAATCTGGAGTTATCACATGAGAGAAAAAAAAAACATAAAATAAGTGAACCCATTTTTTTAAAATGTCAGCAGAAAGGATTGAGAGTAACACTCTGATAAATGTCTTTAAATACGCCTCCAACAAAGAAGAGCTTTAATGGAACAACAGGAGGAGATTTGAGGCTCCTGCTTTGCATCCTGGCTGCGGTTGAATAAAACACGTTTCTCTGGTTGGGTGAGATGTTATCAGCCTCCGCACTTTGCTGAAGAGCCTCCCACACAACAGAGCCTTCCTTTGAGGGGGGGACAGCATGTTCATACATTTCTGACTGCTATCTAGCCTTCATACTAACACAATCTGACTACAGATCACAAGACGGCTATAAGTAACACGTGCAGGATTAGTCACGACTCCATGCACACCTGTCAGGTGAAGGTTTGTAGCGCACAAATGGGCCCGGCGTGATTCCGGGAGGCCCGAGAGCAGAGAGGCCGACCAGGCCTGAGGGGGGCGAGGAGAAACTGGCTGAGGGGTTTCTGTAGGGCAGCATTCTGTCGGCGCCGGCAGGGGACAGGATGTAGTGGTTCTCTGGGTAACTCACGGGCCTGCAGTGTACAGAGGAGCATGAACACAATATAAACTCATGTTTGACTTCATCTCTAGGGATTGTGTGTAGCAGTTAAAGACTAAAGGGCACATATAGTTAGTGGTGTCAAATTATCACATTAATCCCAAATAATTAATTACAGACATTTTTTTAATTGCATTAATCACATTTTTAATCTATAACTATTGTCATGTTCTCAAATATAAAAACAAGGATCCAACTTTTTACTCGCATAAACATTTTATTTGAACTCCGCTGAAAGTAGGTCTTGCATCGCTCTCAGTGTCGCTGTACGCAGCTGTGATGTCATCAATGTGCAACTTTGTAGTTAATAACAGAATTAACCCAAAACAATGCCACAACTACTATCGTTATCATAAATTAATGAATTGATTGCATGGGAAAGTAAACTGTACAATAAGCTCTGTTTTATAGAATTTAAACGTTGTTTGTGGTTAATATTTTTTGGATTGCTTAGAAAAGTGTTGCTGGTGTTTTTAATAATGGAGATGGAAAAATAGATCACTTGGTGTTATAAAACTAAAGATAGGAAGTTTGTTCTATTATGAAAACTTCATAAAGCCACTTTTTTTAAATTGTATTTTGCTCTTTTCCTGCACAACAATGTCCCAAATTTAAATGAAAATAACTCAAAATGAGGCTTTGCAAAGTAATTATTGGGTTAGATTAAAATTAATTAATTGGCCAAAAAAACGTAATCGAGCGCTAAGTCTTGACAAACTAAAATAAAACCAACTATTGATAAGTTTCTAAAGTAAAATAATAAAATAATTTCTAGAAGTTTAAAACATAAATTCTCTAAACTTTTAGTTTCTGTAAATTAAAACTCCAAATGTTTTCAGTTTATTACATAGTAGCGTCAGTTATTCTGTGTGCAATGTTTGTTCAGGATAGTTGAGGACTTATCAGGAATTTACAGAACATCTATAGTTGAGGAATGAATATTCACACCAATGGAAATGATCAAACTTTTATCCATCCTAATCTCATGTTTTGTATGTAAATGTACTGCTTTAAAAACTCTGCAAAACAACTGTCTGTTTTTAGAACTAGATCATTTCTTATTCAGATCAAACTTTCTTTTAAAAAGAAAAGTTGATAGAATTAATTAAGTAAGTAAGTCCCAACATTTATCATCAGGAATTCATAAATTAGTCTAATACAACACAAACTTTTTCATAAATGTGTAAGCACTTGCACATCTGATTTTGTGTTGCTCTAATACGGGACTTTAATGATCAGGACTCTTCACTGTGTCTTTACCCCCAAATTGCTGATTGATTCTAGAGTAAATAAAGCCACATTTATCCTTTTTTTTTGTAAATTTTCATTTTTCTTTACTATAAAAAAGCTTTCATGTATTACATGAACTAAGTCTTGTATAGTGTTCTCTCACTATATTGTATATTGCAGTTCTCCTTTCACAGTCTGTTTTGCTGATGTTACATGCTTCTACTTATCTATTTTTTACTTGTATATATATACTGTATATTTTAAACAGGACACCCTGTTCTGTGTCCTGATTGGTTGAAGACCCTGTCAATCAATCTCATGCAGATACCAGCAGCTCTCCAAATCCACAAAAATCTTCATTCGAGGCAGATCTTGGTTTTCATTTTATAATACTGGACTCACTTTATTTAATGAAGGTTTGAACTTTGAGAGTTTAAAGAAGAGAGTGAAAATGTTCATGTGCGTCTGAGAAAAGTGTGTAGTGAGGAGTTTTACAGCCTTAAACCATCTATAATTCTTTTTATTTTTAAAATATAACCCCCGAGATAAATGAGAGAACTCTGTACAATCTAAGGTTTGTTATTTCAAGAGAAGATCGAATGTATTATTGACGTTTCCCCTGAAGTCGAGCGTACCTTTTAGAGGGGAGGTGTTGAGGCTCTCTGTAGGGAACCGGCAGCAGGGCTTTGGGTGGCCGCTGCAGAGGTGGAGGCCCCACGGGGGCCCACCGCTGTGGGTTGGGAGTGCTGTGGAGCCCTGCGGGTACCGGAGAGCTTTCCCACCGCCACGTTTGGCGTGGAGAGGGCCGGTACCCTGCTGGCAGAGGCTCAGGCTCAGGCTTCTGCTCCATAGTCTTCATCTCGTGCTCCTCCGTGCAGCCCCTGCAGAGAGAGGAGCGAACGCCGTTCACGACAAAGCTGCAGGAGGAGTTTCACACCTAAACAACCAGAAATACAACCGTAATCCGGGTCTGTGGGAAGTATAAAAAAAGCCAAATAAATTTGTGAGCGGTCCATGCATTTGTTCTCCGTGGATGCTTGAATGCACAGCAGATATGAACTCACTAATGAGCTCCCCTAGGGCCCACAGGGGGGGAAAGAGGGGAAAGGAGACTGATTATTGGCACATCAAGACTCCGTCTTACCCACAGAGAGACCAGGGTCAAACATATTGGTGTGCATGTGGATTCTTGACAGAAAGAGACCACCTAATCTCTTCAAGAGTCTTTGTTTACACAGCAGATACTTTGTGCAGTTCCAGCGCTCAGGACCCCAGTCGTCTTATCTCAAACATCTAATGCTAATTCTTGAGAGCGAGCACTGCCGGAGCAAGGATCTGTTGGTCCCACTCCATGTTCCTCAGAATAATTTCCTCCTCCAGCATGATGAACGGCATCATGGTTACATTCACCAGCCTATTAAAAGAGGCATCAAATATGCAGACAGTGTGGCTTAAGATGAGACAAAAGGAGAGAAAAAAGGAGACGAGTGTGCTGATGGAGGGAGAAATTTGGAGGGATGAAAAGAACTCCCAAAAGATGGAAAAAAGATGATTATAATGGATCTTGATTTTTCTTTTTTTTTTAAAGATCTGAAACACTGTCTAATTATTTTACTAAAACAACTAATTACATTAATTCTTAATATTTCAGAATGTCAATTTTTATTACATCAGACAATATTTACAAAGACATGTTGTAAATATTTTTAAAAAGCCACTTTAAGTGTTGAGGATATATTAGTTTTAAGTAGGCGTGTAAGAAAATATCGATTTGGTGAATTATCGCGATACTTTAGTTGGTGATACTTGTATTGATTTAAAATACTGCCAAGGTGATATTTAATTGTTGCTTAAAAACAAACATGTAGTTCAGTCATATTTTTGTTCTCCACTTAAATGTTTCTTAAATTACCAAAAGAAAAGAAAAGCACCATGAATTTGCTCGGGTAAAAGCATCTTGTTTATGAGATACAGTTGCAGAGATTAATATTCTGATCGTTAAATAACATTTAGCTTACAATTTTACTTTTGTGAAAAATTCATTAACATTCAGATAATTCTTATTTCATAATTTAAAAAAAATACTGAAATGTTGTCTGGTACTGTCTTGAAATATATATATCGGGATTAATATCGTATCATGATGTGTGTATCGCAATACATATGGT
>NC_050524.1:15423072-15431681 GCF_002922805.2 Oryzias melastigma | reverse complement strand
GTATCGTATCGTATCGTGAGGTACCCAGTGATTCCCAGCCCTAGTATTTACCCCCAACATTTTTGTATGTTTGGTGTTTAATTATGGACATATGATGAAAACGATCAATTAGTGTTTTGGCCTTTGTGATTTACTGACATCAGCATGTTTTTTGGGAAATATACCCAAAACAACTGTTTAAAAAAATATATATTTGGAAAAGAATTGCCAAAATAATGAATGAGTAAAGCTCCTGAGAAAATAGAAACAGAAAAAAGCTTAAGCATGCTTTAAAAACCATTACATTTCTTCAATTCAGTGTACATGAATGCCTGATGCTGACCAATGATGGAATAATTATCAAGAGTCGGTGTGAAAGCAAACCATGGCAGCAGGCATGAGCACGTGCAGAAGCAGGGAGTCAACACAAACCTTAGAGAGAGCGCGGCCCACATCTGAAAAGCAGCGCGGTTTCCATTGCAATGTCTGCTCTGACCCAACCGGAGGCCACCAAAGCCCGCGCGTGGTCAGACCCGCACCCATCCCCGTTTGGATCCATCCGCCGCGCGCGTTCGCAGCCCAGACAGAACAGCAAAGACAAACACTTCCAACTTTCGCCTCCTTCTCCTCTCCACCCACTCCTCAGCTGTGTTGAGACACGTCCTCCTCACAGGGAGCTCCGCTGCCTTTCAGCGCACTCCTCCCTGCCTCCCCTCTCCGCCTCGATCCCTCCCTCTTTCCTGTCTTTGTATTTGCACAGGGCATGCATTTTTAATTAATCGCTCCCACACCTTTATTTATTTTTTTCATCTTTTTTTTCCTTCTTCTTTTCCATCCGTGCAGATCCCAGGCTTTAATCTCATGCAATCTGCTCGACTGGCGCAAAACAGCTAACGAGTCAGAGCGGCTCAGGGACGAGTGAAGACTCTAATTATCAGTGTGTGCTTTTTTTGTGTGTTTGCGAGTGTATCAAAGAGGTTTAACTTGGCGTAATTAAACGGCCTCCAACACTGAAGAACTCCAACCGCCGTGCGGTCACGCAGCCCACCACAATTACTATCTTTAAGGGCTCTGGTACCCAGTCAGGAACACACACGCAATGGTAATTTTATTCACCACGGTAACTGTTGTGTAATACCACATCAAGGTTTCATAAAGCCTTTTCATTCCGTCTCCCTCAAGGCCTCGTGTGCGGATGAGAAGAAGGAAGAGGACGCCAGCCGGGCGAGGAGCAACAGCAGACGTGAGTCGGTGAGCGCCAGCGAGACAAAGAACGGCAGATTTACTTCATTTGAATTAAATAAATACATTCATCCTTTGGTCTTGATGTCTCATTTCTCCAGTTTGAAGCAACGCATGGCTGTTTTCCGCGTGTTTCCTCTTTTCACACACTCCCACATGAAGATCCTTTTCAGAAGTGCAATCTGGCAAACAGCCGAAGCGCAGCTTTTGTGCTTTTTGAGTGGAGAGCTTCCTGTCCTCATTCAAACTCTTCTCTTTTCTACTGCCCACTTCTACTCAACACCTGCATTTATGACAGCTGCTAACAAATATTTAGTGTTTATCTTAACCTCTATGAAAAAAGAGGGGGTGTGGCCGTACCTGCGCGGCTTGCTGTCTTCGAATGGAGGAATGATGACCACTTTGACAGTGACCGACGTCCTCAGCAGGTCAATCATCTGCTCGTGACTCAGTGTCACGGCGGCCACCTTGCAGATCTCCACTAATCGGCTGCCCTGCCTCAGCCCCGCTTGCCAAGCAAAGCCATACTCCTCCACCTGCACAAAAAATATATATTTTTTTTAAAAAAGCAAACAAATTTTCCACTTTTTTTTTTGTCCAATAATCTTTTTGGATGAATCTGCTTTTGTGGTAGTACCTCAGCCACTGTGCCGTCCATGCGTACATGAAAGCCCAATTGTCCGAGCCCGTTTCTCCTCAGTGTCATGTCCACCGTTTCACATCCAATCGTCAACAACTGGTAAAGAAGTAATCAGAGTTATGGGATGTCTGAATTGACTAATTTCATTTTAAAATGATACTTTTTGAGTTTGTTTCTACCATAAATCCAAATGTTTTCAATATGCCTTTTACATTTTGAAACTGAATTTTTCCAGAATGCAAAGTGAATTTGAAGTATTAAAACATTTACACAAAAAATCATCTTTAAGTCTCCCTATGTCAATTTTTTTCATTAAAAATGTTCTCAGTAGTTTTAACTAAGATTATGAAGCTTTTAACCAAAATCTTAAAACCTAAATGTCTTAAAAAGCCATTTTTCATGCTGATCTGAAGCCTTTGAGGGGGCGTGGCTTTTGGAGCTAAGCTGAGCAGCTCCGCCCCTGATCCCTCCCCTGTCTGATTATCATAGCTGTGTCTCACTAGCGTAAATCTTCACCACTGCAACATAAAAATGTGAAGCAATTTCTGTAAAGGTCAGCAGTATGGTTTTGATCCGAATGTCAGCTAGGATGAGGAAGTAAAGAGCTTCATGGACAGAACTTCCTCCAAAAGCCTGATTCTTTCTCCTTCCAAAGACTCTTTTAGCTAATTATCGAATGTCTATTGACGTTGCTGTGATCAATACATCCAATCTATTTGTTTCTCAGAGCAGATTTTTTGATAAAATATTGAAAGCCCATCCATCCATCTTCTTGACCGCTTCTTCCCTTTCGGGGTCGCGGGGTGCCGGAGCCCATCCCGGCTACTGAAGGGCGAAGGCGGGGTACACCCTGGACAGGTCGCCAGTCTGTCGCAGGGCCTCAATCACACATCCATTCACTCTCACATTCACACCTAGGGACAATTTAGAGTCACCAATTAACCTATGAAGCATGTTTTTGGACGGTGGGAGGAAGCCGGAGTCCCCGGTGAAAACCCACGCATGCACGGGGAGAACATGCAAACTCCACACAGAAAGGTCCCAGCCGGGATTCGAACCGGGGCCTTCTCGCTGTGAGGCGAGAGCGCTAACCACTTGCGCCACCGTGCAGCCCAATATTGAAAGCTAACATCAAAATGCTCTTTCATTGATTTACAATCCTTGACAACTGCGGTTAAATGAGCCACCGTTCACATTTCCGTGGTCACATCAAGAAGCTCCGTGGAGTCTGGTGGAGATTTTCCAGCGTTTGGAACCCTTGCTAGCTTAAGTATTGCATTAAACTCGCACAAAAAAAATCCAGTGACGGCTGATTTGACCATGGAAATGCGAACGGCGGCTCATTTGACTGCAATCAATGGGAAGATACCATCTTCTCTTCTCCAGCACTTGAGCTAGACACGCTAGAAGGGCCAGATGAGGAGGTTTGCACATTAAGAAGTCTCATTAACTCAAACAGAGCCTTTCTGTGACAGTTTGATTGACAGCGATTTAAAAGGAGAAATACTCAGAAATATAAAAACAAAATGATTTCTTATTACATTTCTTCCCTTTCATAAAAAAATGCCACACATACATGTTAAAAACTCTAAAAGCATGATTTTCATTGGAAGGGGGCTATAAAGTGTTAGAGTTAATCAAATTCTCTCTTATAGTTAGTTGAGCTTGTGCCTCTCACCTTCAGCCGCTGGACCACTTCCCTGATGTCCTGCGCACAGCCCTCTGGAACCCGCAGTGCAATGTGGTCTCCTCTACCGAAGAAAATTTTAAGAGCCAGACGCTCCGGAGTCCAGCCGATCACGTCCGAACAGAAACAATTAAACACGACTTCTTTGGCGGCGCAGTCGACGAGGACGACAAACTCGGCTGATATGCCCAAAGCGCAGGGGAGCTCTTTGGCTCCACCTCGAAAATCCTGAGCCTGGACTCTCCAGGCGACCGCTCCTCTGGCTCCCAGCTCGCCTCCCTCTCTCGCTTTGGAGCGCTCCCGCTTTTTGGAGGCGAGGGAGATCAGGTTGTTCAGTTTGCCAGCGGTGTCCAGAGGCGTGCTGCTGATGTAGTTCTCGGCCAGGTCGCGTAGGTATTCCTGCCGCGTCCGCGTCGCCATGGTGTGGAACTTCTCCGACTTATGCACGGCGTTTTCAGCATTGATGACTTTGGCTAAGAGGAAGTTGCGGAACACCTCTGGGTCACGGAAGGTGACCTCGAGCGGGAAAGGAGGCCCAAACAAAGGCACGTCCTTCATCCGTGTTACAGCAACGCTGAGATAGAAGACGAACAGAGAATTGGAATTATTACTGCGAATTAAAAAAAGAAATGTATTTATGTAATGTTAGAATTTACCTGTAGTAGGTGTTTTCAGAGCAGGGGTTGTGCACACGAACAATAACAAAAACGTGCTGGAACTGTGATCGAATATTCTGAGGAGTGAAAGGCAGCGCTCCCGGCTCTTGAAAAATTATTGTAACAATGTCGTTTCCTATGTGCCTTTTTCTCAGGAGCTGATGAAGGGAAAAGCAGAATTAAAAAGTGAGTAAACAAACTGTAAACCTTAAGCGATAAGTCAGATATTTGAGAAAAACCAAAACTCTTCATATCAAACATGTTTTTAGTTTCTGTGTGGGTATTTGTGTCTGCATACACACTTGACTGCAGCTCCAAATATGTACTTCACTACTACGTATTTTAATTTTAAAGTAGTTGTAATGCTTCTGCAAGCTTAAAAATACATCTAAATGTGATCACAAATCTCTCTTCTGAAGGAAAAATCCCCCCCAGTCCTCTGCTTTATTTTAACTGTGAAATGCTGCCATCTAGAGGATTGATGAAGCAAAAAAACTCTCTATGCTGAAGTCTCTGATCCTCTGGATGGTGTTGTTGTGCCATTCGTGCAAATTCTCATTCTCTTTTAAACTGTAAGAAAAAAAAATATTTTTTTAAAATGTAAAATGTTTAGAACTAATTTTAAAAACTAACTTGTTATATGTAAAACAGGATAACCGTCAAGGATTTTTTTTAGTTGCAAGGAGATGTTGGTCCTGAAGATATGCTCTAATGAAAAATAAAACACAGTTTTCATCTGACTTTTTCTGCAGATGGCTGCTGATATAAAATGTGCAGACTGATCCGCATCATCAACCGGGCCTGTCACAGCACATGCGTACTCGTGTAAGCTTTCTTTCGCAAAGACTTCAGCAAACATCTCCTAAATTAAGTGTCATTATGCAGACTCCGCCTTCACAACAAAGCCAACTTTACACATTTTTTAAAAGAGTGCTCTTTAAAAATAAAAGTTAAATAAAGAGGAAAATATATATCCTAATAACTACTTACTACTGAACCCCACCCAACTATGATTGGATTAAAGAGAGACAGAACAGAAAGAGGGAGTGAATAGAGAAGCCACAAAAGCAGAGACTATAAAATACAAAAAGCTGCAAACGGAAATGCAACTCCAAATAGAGAAATCGTAACTTCCTCATTAATATTATATCATTTCAATGGAGACTGCACAGTTTAACCGAACACACAATGTAAGCGCTTGTGCTGACTGAGCTTTCTGAAGGGCTGGGGGTGTTCTTCAGCTCTCACCTGCTGGGGGTTGCTGGGCATGTACGGAAGCATGGTGGAAACGTGGAACATGATCTCGTAGCCCTGGTAGGTAGTGTAAAGGGAGTGGGTGCCTGTTGAGTCCGCTGGAAAAATTCATAAAACTGAATTTTTAGACTGGTTGTGGAAATGCCTCCTCACCAGGGTGTGTTTACTGGCAATAATAACTAAGAAACACACGTGTTACAGTAAGAACAAAGGAGCTCTCACTCTTTGTGTCGAGCTGGGCGGCGTATTTGCCGAATCCCTTGAGGAGCACCTGCTCCCCGAGCAGCTCCAGGAAAGCGGAGAAGGCCGGCGTCGCCTCCTCATTGTTGTACATCTCCTCCTCTGTGCTCTGGTCAGAACGGCACAGAAGAACACCCACCTTGTGCTTCTGACTCAACTGCGAGGCAAACATAGAGAGAACAAACAGCTGAAAAACTGCAGCTCGCTTCTATAAAAAGTCTACAGATGAGCGTTTAGTACCGCATTCACCTGGAGCGGATGGTTATGCACGCAGCCGTTTTTTAATGCAGTAAAAAACACCTACATGCTTACACTTTACCCTTCATTAAACAGAAACCGAGATAAGGAAGCCAAACAAAGTTTCTATGAGTACACAGATGTACCACACCCTGCTCCAATTTTGTACTTCGGCCTAACTTTTAATTAGCTATGCAGTTTAAAGGCACATTTTATGAACCAACATATCAGCGGAAAACTTTCTTTTGGATTGCTTTTTTAAAAATAAAAACAAGACGACAGTGTACTTTTTTCTGGTCTAAAGATTAAATCTGTTGGTAAACTCGTGCTTTAAGAGGAAACAAAATACAGATAAAGAGATGTGTGAGACTTTACCCCTTGTTCGTCCAGTTTAAGCAGCTGATCGGTGACTTTGGCTGTGCTCAGTGCCAGTCTCAAGCAGGACACGCTGAGCTCGGGGACGACCTGTTCCAGGACCTCCTTGAGTGGCAGACCTCTCACTGTGCCGTGCTTCCCCGTAGTCGCCACAGAATCTTCTAAAATTATGCCCCGCAGGGTCACGAGCTGGACACGGGATTAGATCAAAAGGAGACACAGATTCAGCAGAATATAAAAGGCACATCAATAATTGGATTTTAATTTTATTTGGTTCACAAGAATTTTAAGTGGAAAAAATGTATAGGATAACAGATGCACCAAAGGATTCTGGTAACTTTTAAGCAGGTAATTATAAATTTTGGACGAAAGAAAATGTGTGTGTTAATGCTCAATGGAATATTTTAGGATCTGTTCATAAGATTTTGACTAAATATTGAAACATCCCATTGGAATTACTCCTTTTTATCCTCCAAAATATATTTTCACTCATCAAATTATACAATTTGATTCAAATTTGGCTGGTTTCTTTTTTTCTTTTTATATATCAAAATGAATGTAAGTAAAAATTAATTTTATTTTTATCTTTTTGATACAGATTAATAGGTCTAGTTAGTTTTGATAGAATGTAATGTCTTAGAAAGAGTTCTAATGACTTTCAGCTAAGCCTGGAAAATACATCACAAATTTATCATCATTCCAATATCAGCCCGCGCAATAATTGTATCAAAAAGACCACAAATTTAACAGTCATTTTGGCATTTAATCAATTGGATGGACCTCTTTTATTTTAGATACTCGCATCCTGTGTGGGTCATTTGGAGTATAACTGTTGAATTTTTAAAAATTGAACTGATGCAGTGAAACGGAAGTGGCTTATTAGTTGTTTTGCTACATGATCATGTATCACAAGTCATATCTTCCTGGCAATATTTATCACTAATACTGCACATCGCAGGTTTTTCTAATATGGTGCAGCCCTACTTTCAGCCATAACTTTAAACTATAAAAACGTTTGGCTTAAGCTAGATGTATTAAGTTAAAAATGATAATGACGATTTTTAGCTTTTTTAAACTTTGGATGTTATGAGCGCTGCTCTAAACACAGAATGAATGAGCACAACTGCCCACCATGTCCAAATGACTTTCACTGATTTTGAAAAGCCCAACTTTGTCTCTAATGCTATCGTCTACAAGTTATTTACTAACAAGTTTTCATGCCCAAGCCTTTAAACTCACCAGAAACAGAGAACAGCACAGTGCCTCATTAGGACAGGTCAATTTTGCTAACAAGGCCCACGCACACACAGACTTAAAATCTTTGGGGGAAAAGTGTTCTCTGTGTTTGCTTAGTGAATTAATATTCCGCCTGCTGCTTAGAGACTAACTGAACAGAGAGGCTACATATCATTTGGGTAGAGTCAGAAAGGATGGGCTGCTCCTTTTCAATAACTCACATGTGGGTTCATTAAAAATGCATGGTATACAACCGAGCTGGCGAGGAACTGAGGAGGGGGTCAGCTGAACCTCAGACTCTCAGGTCTGACGGTTAAAACACATGAAATTACAGAGCTTCTGTTTCTGCAGGGCTGGAGTGGAATGAGTGAAATTCTCAACAGAGGGGAATTGGAAATGTTTAGAGTGTAAAGTTATGCCAGAGAAGGGGGGGAGAAGGAAGTCATCCCTCCACCTTGCTGTGTCAGCACATGGAATGAAATGAGGAGAAGGATATCTGAGAAGTGCCACTGCTTAAGTAGGAGAGAAAAAATGTCTGGATTTTTTTTCTTTCTGTGTGGAAACAGTGGGTCTGGATGTGCTGGCTGGGTCTGCTAACTTATTCCTGTGTGCTTGGATAGTAAAGAGGCTCCATTGTTGCTCCAAATCTAAAGTGATGAGGCCAGGCAACCATGTAATCCTGCTAACACCACCAACTACACACAGAGGACAACACCCAGGCTAAAACGACACCAATACAATGAAAGGAGGAGCATTTTAGCTAATAATATAGGACAAATGAGAAAAAAGGCCCCAAAGTAAACATTTCTCATAAACTAAATTATTGTTAGCATTCCAAGCAATCAAAAAATATTTATTTTAAATTGTATAATTGTATGGTACAAATTAATCGTACATCCGCACATGTAAAATTTCACAATTTGACAGATAAAACACCAAAACATGACAGCAGGACATCAGTTTTGACGACTTCTGACGAAGACTTCAAAGGGTGTGAATGTTACTTCTCCTAAATCACTGAGCATCATTTAAGTATACAAGTGTTGATTCATGCAAGTGAAAA
>NC_050524.1:15409150-15422801 GCF_002922805.2 Oryzias melastigma | reverse complement strand
AAAGGTGTCACGAGTAAGGCAGGTTAAACCAAAAAGCAGGTGAGTAATAGAGTCGAGCGTTTACTCCGGCTGACTCACGGGTGCATTGTCAACAGGAAATCCCCGCCATGAATGGACACAAACAGCCGACGCTGCATACCTCACTAGTCCTGACGATGAGCCGGTACTGGTACTGGTCTTTCAGGTCTTTGGTGTCTTCTAACTTCTCCCTGCGGATGCTCACAGCCACGGGGCCCAGCTTATCGTCTGTCCCAAAGTAGTTTGAGTGCTCTGGTGAAGGACAGTTCAGCCAAGGTTACATTTGAGTGGTGAAGGAAACAATCACTCTGTTGATGTCTGAGCATGTCGTCTAATGTGTCTATGACTGCTTATTTTCAGATAGGTTGGGAGTGTCTTTATTTAAAAACTGTCATTGAGTGTTGATTAATGAATAATAGAATAATAGTGCTCATTATTGACATGAGCTGAGTACTTTTAAAGTTTCTGGAGTGATATAGAGGTGATTTTTTTCATCAAGACTTCAAGGGTGTTTTTAGACTGGAAATGTCTGTTGGTCTGGACTGAGTCCTGAACCTCACATTTGGCCTGTATTCAGACACTCAGAAATTTCTGTTTCAAACTAAAGCCTGTAAAGACAACCACGTGACTAAAGATCTCTTCAGTCATTGGACAGAAATCACGAGGGCAGTGAAAAGCAACAAGAGAGGAAAATCATGGAAATTCCAGGCTTTGCAAACTTTGTCGGGATAGTTCCCTTATTCAAACTTTTCATTTCAGAGTATTTACAAACTGCAGCATCTTCATTTTTTCTTTTTTAGTTTTGACCCGTCCTGTAACTCTTGGTCAATGATTGAAGAGATCTTTAGTCACATGGTTTTGTTTACAAGCTTTGGTAGATCCCAGTTTGAATACAGACCGAATGCCTGGTTTAGGACTCGATCTGGACCAAATTAAGAAGACACAGTCCAAAACAAATACTTTTTCCAGTTTGAAAACACACAGAATGTACGCTAAGTTTTCAACAAAAGTAAACGATTTAAAAAGATTAAGAAATGATTATTAAACAAATAAAATATTTGACAAAGTTAAGTCTAATTTGACATTTTAAGACAGATGAATCATGGCAAATGACCAATAACAAAAAAGCTTAAGATGCCTAAGTAGGGAAAAAAAAGCTAAACTAAGCGTAATGTTGTTTTGCAGAGTCTGTTTACAACTGTAGTTAAAAGGGAAGTAGGTTCTTTAACCTTCAGTTTGACAAAGAAGCACAGGCCGGATGCCAGGTAATTTATGTGTAGGTAGTAAAATGGAAGCAGAGGGTGTGTGCAGCCAAGGACAGAGCCAAAAGATTGGCGTACCATCCAGAAATCAATACTTGGTTAATTACAAAACCAGTTTAGCTAAAACGAGACAGAAAATGTTTGGAACAAAATAAGGATCTGCAGGACTAGTTTACTTAAAGAAGCTTAAAGAAATGCAGTTCAAGCATATATTTACTCTGTTCTTTGAATAAATGAAATGGGAGTTCTGACACAACATGTTCATCCATTAAAGAAATCGATCAACATGCTTCACACTCTCTTTTATAGCTCTTCTATAAAAGCCAACACCAAAGACAAGAGTTCAAACCCAGGTTAACAAGACTCCTCTTGAAGAATCAAGTTAAAATTCTTCAAAAAGCTCTACTGATGATGTTGTTTGCTCAGGCTCATAGCACAAATGTCAGTTTTTGATTAAGCAAACACACAGATGCAGTCAGAGTAGAGTTTATGAGGGACAGTTAAGTTGGAATCAGTGGACGGACATGTATTTGAAATGGCAACCTTTATCTCTCTTGCTGCAGGCATGTGTTTCACACAGACACGTGCTCGCCTGCACACATGTAGTCCTATTAACATCTGTCGCTAATTAGGCTGAAACCAGATGATGCACGCTGAAGGGTACGTTTCATCAAATGCGTCTGAAGAGGTGATCTTGACATACACGTGTGCGGACAGGCAGAGGCGAGGCGGGTGCTACAACCCCAGCCCTCTGAAGTTTGAGGTTACTGCTGGCCCTAAAAACAAGCAGCAAAAGCTGTGTGTTTGTCCAGTAGCAGCTTCGCAGGTAATAAAATCTTTTGGAGGCCTGCCAAGTTTGGCTTGCTCTGCTCAGGTCTGGTTGGATATTAAAAGGTATGGCTTAGGATGTGGGAGATGACACTAAAGAAACCCTGGCTGGTCATAAAAGGAAACAGTTATTAAAAATGACACCAGAAAGGGAGGCCAACCAGAATCAGAAAAAAAAAATCAGAAATATGTTTATGAATATTGCTACAAACCTATTATATATATGTACATCTTTGTGCATGTTTTTTATATATGTCAATATGTAATTGGTTTTGAAAAGGCAGGCCAGAGCGACAGAGATGAACTTCCCGCAACAAAACACAACCACCAATGATTCAGTTGTCAGCTGCTCTGGATTGATCGCTTGATGCTCTGATAATTAAAGATAATTAAAGACCGAGTGTGCACTTTGAATAGATCTAAAAAATCCAAACAAATGAACTCCAAATGATTCATTCATTCCTCCTCCATATTGTACATTTTTGCATGTATTTTCTTTCAACATTTGACTTTGACAATCAAAGTGTGAAGCTATAGATACTGTGGCACAGTATTGCAAACCTTGTTTTAGTGTTTTCTGTTCATTTTTACACATCAGACTAAAGACATTTTTACCTTTTCCATGGAAGTAGTCTCTGTAGTACAGGGCTCCCAGGTCGACGTGCTCTATGCTGTACAGCTGGAGCTTCTCCATTCTTGTCGTCTGCTGTTCACATGATACCTCCAGCACTGACACACTGGCATTGGTCCTTCTTAAACACCCCCTCCCACTCTCCCTCTCCCCATCTACTTCTCGATCTGCTAAAGAGCCAAGAAAGCTGATGTTTCGTTCTTTCTGGCCCCCGATCTCATTCAGGAAGTGAGGGCAGGAGCGGAGCAACTGGCTGGAGTTGTGTGCTCCAGGTCCATTTAAAGGTTCCATGGTTAGGGAGGGGGTAGTGGAGCCTTGATCGTGACTCAGGGTCAGATCTTCAATGCTGGAATAAATGGGATCGTTCACACAAGCGGTGGAGGATTTAGAAAGGGACGTAGAAGCAGCTGACGCCCCCGTGGCCGTGTTCCTCCTCTGGGTGGCGAAGCCGCGCTGAGCTGCTGCCTCATGGAGGTCAAATAAGATGCTCTGAGAATCAAAGTGGACAAAACTCTTTGGACAAACCCAAGGCTTGTATGAGGTCTCTGCTGAACCCCGGCATCCCCTGTCCTCATTAGGCTCTCCTTTGCCTCCGTCCAGCTCCCCTCTGCTGGAGCTCCGAAGTTTCCGGAACAGAGAGGAGGTCCCCAAGGATGATTCCGTCCCTCCGCTTTTCTTCCTCACTCTCTCAGTGCCGTCTTTTCTTCCCGTCCCTCGATCATCTATTGGACCAGGTGAGGGCGGAGAGGGAACGGGTACGTCAGGAGGTGAGTCGAGATGTACGCCAGCTGAGCGGCGCTGGTCAGGCCTGTCCTGTTGGAGCTGGGTGAAAATCTCCAGGATGCTCTGGTCGGGAATGCCCTGGATGTCAATGGAAGAAGTGCTGCCATACTCTCTGAACCGATTCACCAATCCACCACCTGCACGGCACTCCACCTTGGAGGAGAGAAGGAGAAATAAGTCTTTTTAAGTGCTACACAACAGCAGGGATGTGTATTGGCAAGAGTCTGATACATATCCCGTTATATATCTCTCAATACGATATGTATCGCGATATTTTCCAAGAACAATTTTTTACGTGAATATTAATACGTCTTTCATTGTAACAAAATAGTCAAATTTATTGCATTTGATGATCACAACATTAAGCACTACAACTGTATGATGATAATGGCAGCAACATGGCACAGAGTTTCAGTTTGGTACCCATCCCAAGTAAAAACTAAGCAAAAACCATGAGGCTGACTGAACATTTAACACAAGCTGAATCTTGTAAGATCTTGTTGTTGTTTTGGTTGTGGTGTTGAGCTGCTAAAGAGCCTCAGAGTGCTGCCAACTAATGGTTTAGGGTTTAGGTAGAAAGCAAAAGTAAGATGCTGAAGGACTCTCATAAATAACTGATTAAATATCGTCTTGTCAGCATTTTAAATCGATATAAATATCGCCAAGTGAAATATTGCAATATATCACCAAATATATTTTTTCCTACACCCCTGCAAAACAGCCCTGGAAAACATTTGTTGTATGTATTCTAAAACAAAAAATTCAATAAACTTGTTTAAATGATTTCTTTTACCTCAAACATATCTACATTTATGAAGTTGGGAAACTTTTAGTGAGACCATAAAATAAAATTCAAAGGGAACACCACCAAAACAGTCGAGGAATTTTGAAGTGAGACAGGGAGAAAAAAGATAAACCAACGACAACCAGCAAGAGGACATACCTCGTTTTCGTCTTGTTCACTGAGCGTCACTTCACTGTTGGAGCGCTGTCTCAAAGGTGGGAACATTCTTAGGCTGAAAGGTGAACCTCTTTCACCACCATATCCCCCTCCTCTCAACTCCACATCCCTCGACCGCCTCTGGGGCATTCTGGCGACTCCTCCTCGCACCAGCCTGACATCAGACGACACGACCGATGATGAAGTGGAACAGTCATCGTAGTAATTGCTCCCCGTTTGCCCGTTTTCGAGCAGCGACTCCCGAGACTGCGCGCGACGTGGCGGCCACTCTGCAATCCGTGCACGAACACCCATTTTGGGCACTGAAATGCGTGGCTGGATCATTGGGTCCGCGGGGTCGGGAGCTGGGTGTCCATTAGGCGTGTGACGAAATGGTGTGTGCTGGGCCGCCGCTCCTCCTCCTCCACCCAGAAGGTCCAAGGAGGTGCAAGTTACCCCTCTGTCTCTGTAGCTGTTCATCTTGCCCCAGGTTAGCTATGGGCAGTGCTGGAGCGCGTTGGCCTCACATGACAGTAGGGTTGCTGGAAATGGGTAGCAGAGAGGCCCCATGCACACTCTGCTCGTGGTGTTGTGGCCTCCAGCGCCCCAAGACATCGCCTTTAACTGGCAGGTTGTAATAAATACTGCTGAGGCATAATGGACACGTCTGGATCAGAGATGACCCAATTTTTCTGCTTCCACTTGAATTATACTCAGTTTTTCCTAGAATCAAAAGAAAAAAAAGACTTAATACCACATCTGCAATGAATAACCTTAAATTACACAGTAAAATAAACTTGCTTTTACCTAAAAACAGCTTGTGACCCCACATTTTTTGACTTCAGTCTTAGAGAAAACTCAGATTTTACTCAAAAGCTGAGTCAAATACACCAATATTGACAAGCAAGAGAGACTCAGAGAGAATAAGATGAGGGCATATGACAGAGGATTTCTCCTGTTGGGACTAATCTTCAGGAGGCTGACAGGGGATATTATTATCACTCACTCAAGCGTGTGCAAGCACTCGCATACATTCGTACGCCCACAGGACATGAGGGCTGCAGCTTCTGCATATAATAAATCCTATAAATGTCCAAGAAGACATTAGAACATAAAGACTGAAAAAGACAAGATGATTTAGACACCAAAGCTATTGCTATTTACTCAC
Organism: Oryzias melastigma; assembly: GCF_002922805.2. NCBI lineage: Eukaryota > Metazoa > Chordata > Actinopteri > Beloniformes > Adrianichthyidae > Oryzias > Oryzias melastigma. The sequence goes on along the minus strand of NC_050524.1, from coordinate 15,417,171 downwards.
AAGTGTTTGTCATTTCTGGTAGGAAACTAACAAAAATGAAATCCGTTGCGTCTCCTAATTCTGCAGAAAGGTAAAACAGTGAAGGAATGTGCTCTGCAGTAATAAATCGTGAGGATGAGCAGCGAATAGGGATTGAAGGAAAGGCAGAGAAGAGCATGAGCACATAGTGACCCAGCATCAGCCAGAGGGGTGAGGTTGGTAAAGCCAGAAATAGAGTGACTGGAAAAGAGCGGAACATTACTCAGTGAACCACATCAGCATGATTTCAAATGACACTCACACGACATTAAATCTCAAAATTTTAACAGGCTTGTAAGGCTTATTCAGTTACATGGTTTTACTAATATAGATAGTTGTTTATATGAATGTTTATTGGACAGATCAATCTCATTATGGAATATTGCAATCCCAACAGCTAAACCTGCACATTTGCATTAAGTTATTAACAATGGAAACGGGTAAAACATTAAAAAATAAGGTTTTGTGACTCTTCATTTAAAAAAAAAAAAAAATTCTGTTTATTTGTTTTTTTTTTAATATATTTTTTTTTTCGTCACATTGCTTTGACTTGAAAATGACCCGGGCATCTAAGCAGTATTGTGTAATAAAAGGGTACCTGCAAAGTAAAAAAAACAATAAAAATTGATTTTTTTTATTGAGGTGTTTTTAATTTTGTGATTTTGTTCATTTGATTTCAAATTTTTAATTTAATTTAAAATATATATTATTTAAAGTAAGAAATTTGATAATTTCTTTAGTTTAGCTTTTTAAATCATTTTTTTAATTACATTTTTTATCTTTTTAATTTTTATTATTTAAAGTAAAAAAAATGTTGATAACTTCTTTATTTTTAGCTTTTTTAATCAAAATAAAATGTCATTTCTGACTAAATCCAAGGCTTTAATAGAAATGGTTTGGTTAGTTTGAATGAGAGCTTAGGATAAATGTGTAAAATGTAAATGTGTCTAATCCATCCATCTCTCCCGTTCCATTCTCAGATTTAAACTTTTTTTTTTATCTACGTTTGTCTTTCCTCGGTCTGCTGCAGTTCTTAAAATGCCTAGAGTGAGTTGGTTACATAAACCCACCAATAATGAGCTCTTTTGGGGTAATCAGATTATTTTTTACACACTGTAGTTTTTCTTACAGTGTCTCTGGAATAGCACCGACATTCATATAGGAAAAAAAAAGTCTAAATTTAAGGAGCGTTTATTTTTATCCTTAACTTAACTTTAAATCATAAAACCTTATTTTATTTAAGCAGCTTTCAGCCAATCTTTTAAAGGGTTAAACACAATTTAAAGGCTTAAAATATTAAAACAGTGGTACTTTGGTCATTCTGATTTCAAATATTAGAAATTTCACTATAAAAATTATCATAATGCAGCAACATTTTAGATAATTTTTGACTCGATTTCATATTTTCATTTCAAAAGTTACATTATTGTGACTTTTGAGGTTTCTTTTCTTAATCAGGGTAGTTTAGAAAGATTGGTATGCATAATGTCTTGGTGAAACCTTGCTGGATTCAGCTTTGGTCGAGCTGCAAACAGAACTCCCTGATAGCCTAATGGCTATGCAAATGTATCATGTCTTTGTTTTTAGTAAAGCGCAGGCATTTCCGGACCGAAGACTCCAGCTCTGATCATGTTTTCTGAGAAAGTCTGTACTCCATTCAGAAGACTTTTCTGTGATCCACTATGGGAGCCAATCCCAGATTATCCGCCCCAGCTGCAGGAGCCAAAGAAAGGCTTCATTATGCGCGGAAGCCAATGGAGAGTGTTGTTGGTTTTAGATGGCTCAACAAGAAGAAATGCCACTAAATTTTAACCAAACCTGTTATTGCAGGATGACAGATGGTGGAGAGAACACGTGAAAAATAGCACGATTTAGTTTTATTTAAAATAAATAAGTATATGACTAAGAAAAATGATAAATCTTAATCTTTGTGTGTCTACATCCTGACCTCCTCAGACTTTCATTCCAACAAGTATCTAATCTGCAGAAAATGCCTAAATGACTCTGAAGCTGTTGGGTGTATCAGTGGTGAACTAACAACTCAGAAAACAGGCTGTTAAAAGAGGCTGGCTCTATGATGCAAATGAGTCCAGAACTGTTGGAAATACATTTACAAGGAAAAACATTCCAGCAGAAGGTACAGAAAAGATCAACGTTCCATATGGTTTGTGCCCTCTGGATAAAAGGTGATGAAACAACAGTTAAAAACACACCCAGAGTCACTGAAACACTCACAAATACAGGAGATTCTTCCTATCTGCAGCTATTGCAATCCAATCTCTACAGGTGCTTCATGACTTTTTAATGACCAACAAACCATATTGCAACTGTTTGATTTCTTCTTTGGAATGTGAACTGTGCAGTGGGGAACAAGCCCGACACAGCAGGTTTGTCACAGGTTTCAGAAGATAAATTATTCACACCCATATTACCATGCAGATTTTTCCTGTTCCTTTTCTACACCCTGATTCCTCCTCCTGCACTCCTACTCAAATTTAGCCTGCAGGATTTGGGACGCTTGCCGCAAACATACACCAAAGCTGGTAATTACACTGGTTAGATGTTAGCAATGAAAGAGCGAGTGCTCCAGAGGAATAAGTGTAATGACTGTGGAGGAAAGAGCGACCGCTGCGCTCATTGGTTTGTCACAGCGAGGCAAGCAGAGCTTAGATCAGTTGGGAGTTTGGTAAAGCAAACTTTTTTATAAGTGCAAGACAACAGAACTGCTGCAAGTCAGATGTGTCTGAGTTTGGAGGTGTTTGGATGCATAGAGATGAAGGCTCTTCAAAATGAAGGTCAGAAGCTTACAATCAACCAAAAACTCTAAAACTTTTAACTATATAAAGCAAACTGAGTTGGCCAGAAACATTTTTCTTTTCATTTTCTTTGATAAACATTTAACTTGTATTTCAAATTTCTGAACAATTGTATTTATTTTATTTTAGCCACAAAAAGAAAAAAACATTATTAGGGTTTGAACACCTGTTTGAAGAAAAAAATTAAATGATTTGTAAAAATTGTGAAAATATACTTTAAATTCAGATTATACTTATTCAAACTTAATTTTGTTAGCTGTGTCTAACAGTCAAAATGCTGTGTGCCCGAGTTTGTCTGCAATGTGCTCACAAACCAGCCATTTTTTTCCACTCTTTGGCATTTACAATCTCTTAAAAGAAACCCAAAAGAATAAAAATAAACTGTCTAAATGTGAATTTGACTACACCATGTCCAAACATTCCTCAGGAAAAAAAAACTGATAAAAAAGGAGTAAAATAGCAAAAACTACACAACATAACTGCAAAAAATTCCAGTAGAATTTGATAGAAAAAAACAATAAATAGGATGATTGCACAATTACATCTCCTATACTAGAAAATTAAATTAAATTACTTTTGATAGCCATTAATTAAATGATAGAGTTTTGTTCAGTTCTACATTTTTAAGAGTATATTGACAGAGAGAATACATTCATATTTCCTCTTTAATGTCTATATTCCATCCACTTCCTCAGATCTTTATCTGGCTCATCTTGTTTACTTTGCGCTCTGGAGATGCTTTTCAAGTTCACTGTTCTCTCTTGTGAAATGAATGAATGAAAAAAAAAGAAATAATCTCCACTGACCTGTATGTATTTTGTTGAAAGATCTGGATGCAACTGTGGTCGGTTAGGTAACAGTGCTTCTCTTTCACAACACGTTACTTCTCCTGCAGTGGGGAATTCCTTCTGAAAAATCTGTCGGTACGCATCAGCAATGAGATCCTGTTGAGATAAAAAAAAAAATCTGATTTCAATTTTCTGTAAATGCACACCCAAAATACCTAAGAAACAACTCAACAAAGATAGAGAACTAAAACAGTAGTTAACGTTCTTCTGCCAGTAGCTCCAGGGTTTCTGACTAAATCTATATTGGAATTTTTGCAAATTTAGAGAGCAGCTGCTGCTGTAAAAAGTTTGGTTTTTACTTTGTTAAAAGAATAGCTAATAACTACAAAAACACAACTGAAGCCCGGAATGTTTAATTAAAAAAAACACTCCAAAATGAACATGTTCTTGTGGTACGAAATTTAAGTTCAAAATTGTGTTCCTGAGTATTTATTTATTCAAATTGTTGTGAATTAGGAGCAGAAAAAAAAAATACAGTTCGAAAAGGAGCGTATTAGCTACATAGAAAATACGCTAGGCAGGCCATAAGCTCCAATCTGATGCATCCACTATAGATCCACGTACATCTTCATTTTCTTTGTCTGAGCTACCATCTGGCTCAAAACTGTAGCTTCATTTTTGCTCGCCATTATTGTTGCACTGATAATGTTAGATTGGGAGTGTGAGGGGCTGTAACCTAGCTGGAGAGCATGTAAACAGAGAGCTCTCAGTTATAGGTGACAGGAAGTGGTAGTAGGGTTACTAGTACCAATGGTGTCGCCCACAACTCAGTGGAAAATTTCTAATGAACTCCTGCTGCTCTGCAGAAACCTAGACAGTTGTTTTTTTGTTCAGTTTTGGATAAAAATGGCAAAATCATAATTAAAAGAACACTAGAAACACTTCTACAATAGATCAAAAGATAATCAGAGTGGGCCTGAATACTTGTTACTCCCTTTGTCTACCTGAGATCTGAGATAAAAGTTCTGTACATGACTCTTCCCTCAACACTGAAGTCATGATGCAGTTTTTATTCCTTTTCTTGATAGACAGGAACAAATACGGATCAGTAAAATCCCTGTCACAACTATAGTGCTATTAAGAGAGAATTAAACAAGGTAGAAAATGTCTGCTACTGCACATGCAGTAGTAAGTGAAGACGAGGCCTGAGACTTGGGCACGAGAACATTTGGTTAGGAAGAAAAAACACAGCTCAAGTATGCGACTTTGGTCTAAATCAGTCTTGGAAGTCTGCTTGGGTTATTTGAAGGCACGTCTCATATGATTTCTCTCTCCAGCATTTTGTTCAATCCTGTTGATGCAAGTGTCACTTCAGTCGGCCTGTCTGTCAAGCTGCAGCACCACCACACAAGCACATCTCATGAGGAGGAAGACTACAGTAGGGGGTGAGAAGACTGTGACCTACGCAGCTCTCAAACTCACACACAGAACCAGACATCTTTGTTACAAGAATAGTAATGAATAAGAAACTCTGCCTGCTAGAGAAGGACTGGATGATAAGTGACGACGTGAAATTTAATTGTAATGATTTCCTTTCATATTTAAAACTATAGACAGTAAAAAGTCGTTGACACTCAACTTTGCTATCCATGACTCACATTACATAAGCTCGCTTCTACAAATGCTACACAAACAACAGAAGCGGAAGGAACAGACAAAATTCAAAAAGAAAATTATGTCGAAGTCTACAATCATTTTCAACATATAAGAAAAAATAAATCATTCTGAGAATATTCCAGGCATCTTTAGCCACGACATGTGACCAATAACACGTTAGTCACAAAATAAGCTGGAGGACAGAAAATAAAGAACCTCATTTTTGAAAGGATCACCACAGTCACAAAAAGATAGCAAAAACAAATGATTCAAATATGGCTCAGAATGTTTTTTAAAACAACAAATGAAAGGAATTTTTTATATGCAAGTCTTAGGTGACGGGCAAAATAAAATAAAAACTAAGGTGTGATGTTTTCCTTAATCTTATTAAACACAAGATACATCTTAGTGAGCCAGGTGAATTTTGATAGTCCAGCTCAAAGGGAAATCTTTGAATCTAGATCAACTCCTGTGCATCAGGTCTTATTCTTTACCTTATCTGTAGAAAGCCAGTCAGATGAAGCCGATGGGTGAAGTTTGGTGTGGGTGTGCAGGCAGAGAGGGATCGATAATTCAATCTGAAAGACAAAAGATATTTTTAAGTGAAACTGACCTTGATGTTTTTCACATAAGCTTCCATGCAGAAAAGAACAAACCCTACAGCGGTATGCTGCTATTCCCATCAAAATGACTTAAACTAAAACTTTACTAAACATGCATCACAGGTGAACATCATCCAGTTTCAGATCCCGCTCAATTCCTATTAAGGTCAGAGGGTTGCTGGAGGCAACTCAGCTACTGTCACACCCTAAACAGGTTGTAACAGGCTTATCTAAGAATTTTTGTTTTTTAAATGATTAAATATCAATATGTTAATGTTGATGAGCCTCTTTATTTCGTGTAATGTGTAATTATAATCAGGGTATGTGTCTCTCTTCATAGAGCAGCTGTTATCCATTCTGTATTATTCAAAAGACTAATAACACACAGACACGCCTAATGTTTGTGAGGAGTCCCAAGGCAATCATCTGCTCCGCATCTCCACTGTAAACACGTCTACATTCACACTGTGCCCGGCACACAGAGCTACAACAATTACTCACGGTAGCTCTTTGGAAGTCAAACATTTACCTAATTCTAACACCATTAAAAAGGTGGTTTGACTAGTTGTGAATGTTGTCGTTTCTTGTCATCTTCTGGAATAGAACACATTTGTTTTGATCTGATTAGAGGACAAAGAGAAATACAAAGGGGACAAAGCAATGGAAACGAGGGCTTGACAGCATCAAAACAGCTCATTCATTCAGTCTACAATTCCAATCAATAATAATCAATCAGCTTTCACTTATCTCTTTCAAAGAGAATAATAAATACCATGGGATGGGACTGTGCTGAGACTGTGACAAACTTTCCAAATGTTTTTTTTATCTAACTGGATTTCTTAACCTCTTCAAAACAAATCACAACATTAAAAGTCTTGTGAAAAATTCAAATGAATCTTCTTTCCACCACAAGTTCTTGTCAGCTTAATAAGGAAGTAGAAAGAAATGGAAGATGAGGAAGACATTACAGAAGACAGACAGTAAGACCTTGGCTGAATCAGAATACTTCCCTTCAATTGTAGGGTAGTTGAAGGGGTAGAATTGTCTAAAATCATTTTTAGACCCTCGTAGTGGAGGGATGCCCCAAACATGTTCCACTTCGAGCTGTGCTGCGGGGGAGCGGTACATTTCGTCACATGGGTATGCTCTGATGCACAGAAGTTTACTTTTAAATGCAAGTAATGACTTTTTGTTTTAGCAGGACTTTTTAAAGTTAGAAAACCGTTCCTGTTATGTATTTCCAAGCACTAATATCTCTGTGCTGATGTAGCTGACTGGTGACTATTGATGACGTCATCAAATGGGAGTGACGTCTTAATTTGAAGACACTATTTTTCCATAATTCTCTGTTTGGAGGGCTAAATGTGAGGGTAGGGAGAAGCTGTAGAATTCAAATTCAACCCATGTCAGCATATGATAGAAGAAGATATGGAAGTGTTTTTATCAATTTCATTCAACAAGGTCATGGAGAGTAAAAATCTGTTTGAGGAGTGGATAAGTTCACTTATACAACATTTTAAAAATCAGACATAAGGAAACTAATACAAAGAAATAAAACCGAGACAAGAGGGAAAAAGCGTAACCTGGTCAGAAGTGAACGATGAAAGAAGCATAGAAATCTCAAGTACAAAGATGCAACAGCAGTTTTACGAATGCCACTAGAAAAGAACAAAGATGGTCAGATAAAGCAGTATTGCATCTATGTAGAAATTTGTATAGGATAAAAAAGTAATGATACATGCATCTCATGTTGTGAGACTGAGGTAAGTTGAAAGAATTCATAGAAATCTGTATGAACTTTGATGCTTGTTGATGACACTGTCATCTATAGTGAGAACCAGAAATTAATCTGGAAAGGAGAGAAATGGCAACAAAATAGACGTGTGAATGAAGGAGACTTGAGTGGAACTATGAGGTCATAGAGTGGAGGTAACGTAGGTGGAGACGTTTAAGTACTAGCGACCAACACTGTATAGAACTAGAGAGTGGAAAAAAAGACTAAAGAGGTGTGTTCCAGAAGTTAGGTGACCCAAAGTGTCAATTTGCTCCTCTGGAATTTTTCATGGCTTTCTTGTTTCACCCTATATATATATATATATATATATATATAAACTAAGCAATGAATGTACTAGCATTAAAAT